>NC_057861.1:156832402-157134331 GCF_019393635.1 Dromiciops gliroides | reverse complement strand
CTTACTAATATTTTATTAAACATTTTGGGAAAAAATATTCATTAAGGAAATTGGTCTATTGTTTTCTTTTTCTGTTTTTGTTCTCTTTGTTATAGGTATCAAAATCATTGTTGTGTCATAAAAGGAATTTGGTAGGATTCCTTCACCTATCTTTTCAGGTAGTTTATATAGTATTAATTGTTAAGTGTTCACAATAAATCACTTGTGAATTCATATGATCCTTTGGCTTTCTTCTTCAGCTCATTGATGGCCTGTTCGATTTTTCTTTCTAAGACAGAATTATTTAAATATTCTATTTCCTCTTTTCTTTTCTTTTGACAGGGAAATGAGGGTTAAGTGACTTGCCCAGGGTCACACAGCTAGTAAGTGTCAAGTGTCTAAGGCCTCATTTGAACTCAGGTCCTCCTGAATCCAGGGCCAGTGCTCTATCCACTGTGCCACCTAGCTGCCCCTCTATTTCCTCTTCTTTTAATCTGAAGAGTTTATATTTTTGTAAATAGTCATTCATTTCATTTAGATTCTCAGATTTAATGCATATAATTGGACAAAATAAC
Source organism: Dromiciops gliroides (assembly GCF_019393635.1). Classification (NCBI taxonomy): domain Eukaryota; kingdom Metazoa; phylum Chordata; class Mammalia; order Microbiotheria; family Microbiotheriidae; genus Dromiciops; species Dromiciops gliroides. The sequence goes on along the minus strand of NC_057861.1, from coordinate 157,133,777 downwards.
TCCTAGCAATTGTTTTAATTTCACCTTCCTTGGTAGTGCATTCACCCTTTTTATTTTTGATATTCGTAACTAACCAATGGTTTATCTATTTTATTGATTTTTTTTTCATAAAAACAAATTTCTAGTTTTACTTTAGTTCAATAGGTGTTTTACTTTAATCTCACATTTGATTTTCAGGATTTTCATTTTGGTATTTAATTGGGGATTTAAAATTTGTTCTTTTTCTAGGGTTTTTTCCCTATTTTTCTTTTTTATTGATGTGTGCATTTAGAAGTATAAATTTTTTATAAGTACTGCTTTGGCTTTATCCTACATATTTTGGCATGTTGTCTTGTTGTTATTCTCTTTAATGACATTATTGAGTAGTTTCATGGGGGAAATAGGTGGTGGGGATCCTTAGGTATTCCTCTTTAAAGAATTACACCCTCACACACAGGGTCACACTTCTCAGGTGTGTCCATCATTTAGTTTTGCTTCTCAAGGAGAAAACTTCTTATGAGTTAACCCAGTGTTCTAATTTATCCTCCTATCCTAATTTAGCCCCATCTCAATTGGTATTTATGATTTATTCTTTGACCCACTCATTCTTTTGGAATTTATTATTTAGTTTCCAATTAATTTTAATCTATGCTTTCACATCTCTTTATTGAACACAATTTTAATTGCATTATGGTCAGAAAGGTATGCATTTAATATTTCTGCTTTTCTTCATTTGTTTATGAAGTTGTTATGCCCTAATACATGGTTCGTTTTTATGAAATGCCATGTACAGCTGAAAAAAAAGGTACACTCCTTTCTTTTCCCATTCAGTTTTCTCCAAAGGTCTATTATATTTAATTTTCTAAAATTCTATTCATCACCTTAACTTTTTAAAAAATTATTTTATAATTAGATTTATCTACCTTTGAGAGGGGAAAGTTGGTGTCCCCACTAGTATAGTTTTACTGTCTATTTCTTCCTATAATTCATTTAACTTTTCCTATAAGAATTTGGATAGTTTGCCATCTAGTGTATATATGTTTAGTATTGATATTGCTTCATTGTTTACGGTGTCTTTTATCAAGATGTAGTTTTTCTGCTGTCCCTCTCAATTAGGTCTCTTTTTTATTTTACTTTGTTTATGCTTGGTACCCCTGTTTGTTCGCTTTTTAAATGTCAGCTGAATCATAATAGATTCTACTCCAGTACTCTGTTAGTCTCCCTGTTTCCAGTGTGTTTCTTGTAAACAACATATTATTCTGTTCTGGGTTCTAATCCATTCTGCTGTCTGCTTCTGTTCTATAGGTAAGTTCATCCCATGCACATTCACAATTATAATTAACTGTTCTTCCTTCTATCTTATAGTCTTCTATTTATCCTTCTCTCTTTATCTGGTCTCTCCTCTAAAATCTGTTTTGCTTCTGACTGTTGACTTCTTTTATCTGCCTTCCCTTTTATCACCCCCATCCCCTGTTGCTATAATCCTCTTCTCTTCTTACTCCCATGTTGGTTCCTAGTTGAGTGTGCATATATATTTTTCCCTCTTTGAACTAATTTAGATGTAAATGAGGTTCGAGTATTGCGGTAACCTGAACTGTTTCCCCTCCCACTGTAATAGTTCTTCTTTGCATGCCTTTTTAAATGAGATAATTTTCTTCTTTCTCTTCCTTTCCCCCCTCTCCCAGGACATCCCTCTTTCTCACCTAGCTGTTTCAACATTCCAACATATTGATTAACTCCCACACCCTCTTTCTATATAAAATCTAACTTCCCTAATAATGACTCTTGGAATTTACATGTATATTTTCCCATATAGAAAGGTAAAGAGTTTAACCTTAACTGCTTTATTATTTCTTTTTCCCATTTTTTAAAATGCTTCTCCTGACTTCCATATTTGAAAGTTTTCTTGTGCTAAGAGAATGTCTGATCTTTTGTTGACTCTGCCACTTTAAAATTTGTTTTTAGGCATTAACGTGTTTTAAAGTTACTTGGAGGAGACTATTAGGAAAGCTCAGCTGAGTGTTTTTTCTACCTTGGCATCTTGGCTTCATTCAAAGAAGTCCCTAACCTATATCATTTTTAAAATGTACTAGTAACTTTTCTGGAGGTTCTATCCCACCAATTCTTAGTATTCTTTAACAAGTCAGATCGCTCTTTGTTAGGTACTTTAGTTCACCATGATTGTTATTCATAGTTTGCATACTTGTGAGTGGACATCTGAAGCTCTTCCCTTTATCATCACTTTATTTTGGAATATTGTCTCCTGTTAATTTCTCTTTTTTTAATAGTAAATATTTTTACTTATAGTTTTGGTTTCCAAATTTTATATCTCCTTCCTTCCCTCCCCTCCCCCTTCCCTGAGGCAGTAAGCAATCAGATATGTGTTATACGTGTACAATTATGTAAATCATTATCTCCTGTTAATTTCTTGGTTTCCCTATTATTATTCATCTTCTTTCATTATAGCTACTTGGTATTATGTTTAGCTTTGTAGATTTACACAGTGTTTTATCTTCTCATTCCTTTACCTTTTTTTCTCTTTTTAAAGTAATTGAAAGACACTGTTAGTACAATTTGAAAAGCCCATCTTAGTTGAAAAAACATGTAAAACAGTCTCAGATACTATCTTTTTTAGCCAACTGTTTATATTCTCAAAATCTACCTTTTCTTCTAAAGTCCTTAGCTTTGAATAGATAACAGCAATGAAAGAGCACTATGTACTCACTAAATAGGACTTCAATTTCTTACTGAAGACACCAACATCCTTAGTAGTGTGATTCTGCATTCCTCTATACAGTATTATTTGTGTCATGTGAATCACTATGAGTGGGCAGTAATCATTGAATTTGCCAGTTCTTACATCTTATATTGAATATATGCACAGGGAAGATGACTGATCTTACTATAACACAGGTCCCTTGACTACTTATTTCAGTGCTTGCTTCTTTGCTTTAGGATTTTTTCTCATTTTTTTTACTCTATTTGAATTATTTTGGTATTACAAAACACATAAGAAATTACCTCATTATCATTATTGTACTGATTTAAATCACAATTCAATTTTATTCCAATAAGATACCACAACTCTTACATTGTACAGAATATATATGTTGGTTTTCAATGCTTATTTATAAGTTTACCAACTTGGCTTTTTCCTCTTTAATATAATTCCATGAAATTGTTGGTAACTTTACATTGAATTATTTTAAAATTGGCAGAAGAAAATGTAAATGATTTATTATCTTTTTAAATCTATTAATGCTTAGATTTTTAATGAGTATAATGGATTTGATAAGTGAAATCATTCAAATTAATTACTATTTTCCTCAAAGATACAATAAACTCCAAAACATAATTATTTGTATACCCCACCATAAATTTCATTATAATTAGAGAAACAATTGAATTTTTCCTGAAAATAGAATCAGGAGGGTGAGATGACTAAAGAAGCAAAATCTATTTGTTTATATAATTAAAAAATATTTATTAGCTACTTGCTTTGGCCATCAAATAGTGGGGGATACTCAATAATCCATGAGTTGGTTCTTTTTTATTTTTTGTGGGACAATGGGGGTTAAGTGACTTGCACAGGGTCACACAGCTAGTAAGTTTCAAGTGTCTGAGGCCGGATTTGAACTCAGGTCCTCCTGACTCCAGGGCTGGTGCTTTATCCACTGTGCCACCTCGCTGCCCCCATGAGTTGGTTCTTGCCTCAATGAATTTTTTTATCTAATTGGAGAAGAAACATATTTAAATACAAGAAGTTAAATATCAAATTGTAGCAACACATGATTAAATCCTAAATAAATGGTCGGTGGAATAAGTGTTATAGAATCTAATTTCGATTAGATAAATCACTTTCTCGGAACTTCAGTTAATTAAAATGGTAGTTGCGGGGAGGGGTCAGGTAGGCTAAGATGATCTCTATTAGCCATAAAACCTTTGATTCTATGAAATTTCAAGTCTCTCTTTTAAAGGTGACTTTCTAAAAGACTATTTCTACTGTTCATTAAAGAAGGATTGTGAAGATACATGATAAGAGACTTAGATCATGAGAGGGATTTGGGAGAGGAAGAGCTGTCATTAAGTCCTATGGCAGCAATACTCTGGCAATATGAATTATGAATGTGCCTTCCAGTGAAACAGGAAGAGTTTCAAAATCCACAAAATATAACATAACACTTCATTGGCTACTTTGAATTAACCACTGAGGACCTTATCATCAAAGACTAAAAGACTTATTCTTAGCTAATTGAAAGATATTGAGAATAGATACATCTTATGAAATTCCCAGGGAGAAGAGCCTTTTGGGGATACACAGTAGCAGATCCCATCTTAAGAGTTTCTTAGGGATCACAGCAACATAACTATGTCCTTGAATAAATCACAGAAACTTATATGAATGAGTCCATATCAGCTACTCTCTAAGAGCTGGTAGAGAGTGGGAAAAGTGTCCACTTTGTCCTTTAATATCAGTTCTGAAACATATAGTCCTCTGCCCTCATTTCGGTCCGGGGTTTGGACACAGAATGTCTGAGAACAAAGGGTATATTGCAGGTACTAACTTGAGATAGCCATAATCTCTTTGACTGGAAATTGAGTGTCCACTATCAAACACGTGACTAATGGTATTCTAACACTTTCCCTCTTCTGATAACAGACATACAGAAAGAAGGAAACATTTATGTCATTTTCTAAATATGTGCATATTTTAAAAGAAAAATATATAAGATTAATTTAAGAATTGATGTCATATAACACGCAAATGAGAGCAATAATCAAACAATCAAATCACTTAAGGTAATTTAAGCTTTGCAACCAGGGTAGTTTAAAGAGTGTGTGATTGAAAGTTATGTGTCTGAAAATGTGTAGAGGAATCACGAATTTAAGAAAGTTTTTCCCCATTAATTTTCCATTGAATTCCAATACATTGATTTTAGTAATTTTTGTGATTATGTAAAATAAGTATTCACTTACTTCTTATAATGAATACATTTTAAAGTCTATTCCACCTTCGTAAGATGTTATAATTTTAGTAATTTGTATTAATTTATGGTAATTAAGATCCTTTCTGAAAATTAACTATTGCAATTTACCATTTCAACAATATTCAAGAATTAGAGGGCAGTTTTGCTAATGACATCTTGACATTTAGGATTAGTCACTTTGCCTTACTGATTAGGTTATTGTTAAAGTCCAAATCTTAGTTAGGAATGTATTGATTTTTCCTGTGTAATAGAAAAATAATTTTAAATCATACTTTTATGAAAAGCAACTTCAAATGACCTGCAAGGAACAAAACATGTACATTGAGCCCACATACAGTATAGCAAAGAAATTTGTTTCTTTTTTTAATTAGATTTTTTTGTTGTTTTTTAGAGATCCTTGCAGCCAGGCAAATGCCAAGCAGATAGCTATACATTAGACAAAAAAGAAATGAGGTAGATCATTGGATATACTTTTTTTTTTTGGTGAGACAATTGGGTTTAAGTGACTTGCCCAGGGTCACACAGCTAGTAAGTGTCAAGCATCTGAGGCTGGATTTGAACTCAGGTCCTCCTGACTCCAGGGCTGGTGCTCTATCCACTGTGCCACCTAGCTGCCCAGATATACTTTTTGGTTTTGGTTTTGCCGGGCAGTGAGGGTTAAGTGACTTGCCCAGGATCACAAAGCTAGTTAAGTGTCAAGTGTCTGAGCCTGGATTTGAACTTAAGTCCTCCTGAATCCAAGGCCAGTGCTTTATCCACTGTGCCACCTAGCTGCCCCCCAATATACTTTTTATAACTAGATCTTGCCTTATGGAAATAGCTTCTATTTTCAAGACAATAACATTTTAAATGTGAAAAGGTATGACTGCCATAGTTGAATTAAGGCTCTTGCAGGAGCTCCCAGTGACTGAGGTCCCAGTGCAGTGATTAGTTGGCACTGATAGGCATGTTATCACTGTAGTTAGCCACACAGTTTAGCCCAAAGAATAACAAAAGCAAATTCAATGAAGCTCTTAATTTCTTGCTTCAAGCAAATTTCAAGGACAAGTACAATTCTGTACCTACCTATAAAGAGTATACATTGTCTGTGTCTCTCCCAAGACTCATATATAAATAGTGAATACATGGATACCATAAAGAAAGTAAGTTTGTTTCCATCATAGAAGGGAAAGTGAAAGGCTTTTATGAATACATCTTCACTCTCCAAATGATCAGGTAGAATAAAGCTTTCCTTTAATGAATGGAAAATTTGCTTTAAAGATAAAATACAAAAGAAAAGTATGCTGTATAGAGATGACGGAAAGTATTTAACTTTTGACAGAGATTAGAAAAAGGGGCATGAAAAATACAGAGAAGAATAAGGTGAATGAAAAATAAGGCAATGAAAATGTGCTGATCTTTAATACAAGATGATCTTTAAGTCTTACCAAAGTTATAAGCTATTAAAGTTTAGAACTTTTAAACTATTAAAGTTAAAAACTACACTAAGACTTATGCAACACTCTATAAAATAAGAATGAAGCTCTTTATGTAGGGGTTTGGAGTTGAACCATATCTGGAGGGTGAAACTTCTTATACTTGAAAGAGTGATGATGCATATCCATAGGCTTTATGTGGTACAAGGTCATCTAGTCATGGTGAGAGGGAGAAAATATATTAATGGTCTTTCTTGACTCTTTACTGAAGCTTAAAAGGTGATTTGTTGCTGTTGTTGATCTGATACAAACAATATTAAAGTCTGCTCTCTTTCTTTCTTTCTTTTTTTTTTTGTGGGGCAATAAGGGTTAAATGACTTGCCCAGGGTCACACAGCTAGTAAGTATCAAGTGTCTGAGGCTGGATTTGAACTCAGGTACTCCTGAATCCAGGGCCGGTGTTTTATCCACTGCACCACCTAGCTGCCCCTCCTTGCTCTCTTTTAATATATTCCTGGGAATAAAAAGTTTCCTAACAATTAGAGCTAATCCAGCGTAGAGGGAGCTGTCTCAAAAGGCTTTATCTCCATTGTAGGTCTACAAGAAAAAGTTGGATTACCTTTTGTTGGGGAGGCAATAGAGGGAATTCTTGATTAAGTACATGTTGAACTATATAATTTCAGAAGCATATTCCAGTGCTGTGGTTTTGTGATTCTATCTGGACTGTGATGGGGAGTCTTACCAGATTTGCCAAAATTGATAAGAATGTACTATTTTTAAAAAATGTAGTGTCAATAGGAGTTGTAAACTGATTCAAACATTCTGTAGAATAATTTGGAACTATGGCCAAAGGATGCATACCCTTTGACCTAGTAATACCACTGCTACGTCAGTATCCAAAAAGAGATAAAAAACAAAAAGTTAAAGGACCTGCGTGTACAAAAATATTTATGGCAACCCTTTTCTGGTGCAAAGAATTTGAAATTGAGGAGATGCCCATCAATTGGGGAATTGATGAACAAATTGTGGGACGAGATTATGATGAAATACTATTGTGCTATAAGAAATGATGAGCAGGATGCTCTCAGAAAAACCTAAGACTTACATGAGTGGATGCAGAGTGAAATGTATTGTACACAAAGTAACAGCAATATTGTAAAATGATCAGCTGTGAATGATTGAGGTACTCTCAGCAATACAATGATCCAAGACAATTGAAGGACTTATGATGAAAAATGCAATCCATTTCCAGAGAAAGAACTATACAGATTAAAGCATATTTTTAGTATATTTTCCTTGAGTTTTTTTGTCTGTTTTCTTTTATAATCTGACTCATACTAAAATGTTTTGCATAACTATACATGTATAACATATTGAATTGCTTGTATTCATAAGGGTTGGAGTGGTGGGGAGAGAGGGAAGAAGACAATTTGGAGCACAAAGTTTTAAAAATGGACATGAAAAAATGTTTAGATGTAATTGGGGAAAAATAAAATTCTAAAGAAATGAAAAAACAAAACAAACAAAAATGTGCTGTCAATAAATGGTATTACTAGAATAAACAAAGTACAGCTAGGGATAACAAAGTCCTATAGAAGGAAAAAAATATATGATCTTACCTGTATAGGTTATAGTTTCATTAGTGCTATTGTTTAAAAGTAATGGATTCAGAAAAGAAAAGTAGATTTGAGAAGTGAAAAGTTGGCTAATAAAAGTTTCAGAAAATGGGCTTTGGAGTTGTGTCATATCTGACTATGCCCTCATTTTGGATTTTCTTGGCAAAGACACTGGAGTGGTTTGCCATTTCCTTCTCCAGCTCATTTTCCAGATGAAGAAACTAAGGAAAAAAGAGTTAAGTGACTTGCCCCAGGGTCACAAAGTGTCTGAGGCCAGGTTCGAACTTAGGAAAATGAGTCTTAATGACAGCAGGCCTGGTGCTCTATCCACTGTGCCACCTCGATGCCCCTGGATTTCTGGTTGAGTCATTATTTTAGCAGTAGTTTCTGACTCTTTGTGACTTTTTTTTTTTTGCAAAGATACCAGTGTGGTTTGCCATTTCCTTTCCCAGCTTATTTCACATTTGAAGAAACTGAGGACAACAGAGTTAAGTGACTTGTTCAGGGTCACACAACTAGTAAGTGTCTGAGGCCTGATTTGAACTCAGGAAGATGAGTTTTCCTGGCTTCAGGCCCAGTGCCCTATCCACTATACCACTTAGCAGCCCAACTGGATTTCTGGACCACAGCTAGGAATGACAAATACAATGATGATGAACTCTTGGCTATAGAGTAACTGTATTGAACTAGTATTGATAAAACCCAGTTTGTCTATACTCTTCCAAATCTGATCAAGAGGTTTTTAATTTGAAAAGGACAAGAGAGAAATAAAATTTTTCACATTTATTGGTCAATCTTGATGCCAGAAAGCAGTTGTGTACCTCCAGTTAGTTAAGAAAAAAAGAAAAATGTTGATCATTCATCCTAAACATAAGCTTATTTACTTATTTATAATTATAAATGCATATAAATGTGCTAATAGTATGAACATTATAAAATGTACCCAGAAATATTCATTAAAAAAGCATCAAACCTGAGCTTTAGTAAAATTACTTTGGCATCTATATGAAGGATGAATTGGAGAAGGAAGAAATTAGACCAGGAGACCAATTAGGATTCTGTTGCAATAAAGTAATGATGAAGTAGCTGCCAAAATAAGTAATTGATTATCCTAGATTATTTTAAAATGCCCTATTAATGACTTTTTACTTATATTACAGTAATTTCCAGATAAAAGAATTTCCTCATCTACCATCCAGTTTAAACCCTTCCTTATAATGAAAAAACAAGTTAAGCAAAAACATCTGATACAATGGCCACATATGATTAGTACACATTCTCCCCTAGTAATATCCCATCTTTCTGTAATAAATAAGAAATGTGTTTCATATTCTGTTCTGCTGAACCATCCATTGATTTTTTGATTACTCAAATTTGAGCTTCTTTCTACTAACCTTTTAAAAACTGATGTTCAATAGTTATTATTATGCAATAATGATCCATTACATTAATATACTATAGGTTTGGTTTTTGTCAATTCTCTAATTGACAAATAGCCAACTTATTTCCAGTACTGTGCAAAAGTTCTGTTTTGTCTATTTTAGTATATATTGGACCTTTTCTTCTGACTTTTATTATTTTCAGGACATATTACCAGTAGTTTAATTGATGAGTTAGAGAGTTTGAAGGATTTAAACACTTATTTTACATAATTCCAAACTGATATATAGAATATTTAGAATAATCCATATTTCTTTCAACATTAACTACTTTTATGTTTGTCACATTTGCCAGTGTTGAATATATGTTAAAACTTGAATTATTTTAATTTGCATTTCTCTTATAATTAGTGATTTGTAAAGTTTATAAAGGATAGTTTATATCTTGTTGTGGTTTTTTTTTTTAACTTTTCATATCAGTTGAAAACATGTATTAAGGAATGGCTCTTGGAGTTATATATTTGGATCCATTCTTTATTTTTCATAGCAGATTTTCATTGGTGGTATTTGATATTGTTTTGACCTTTCATATATCTATTTTGAAATTAGTTTATATAGATTGTGAGACATTAGTTTAAAAGAAATTTTTTCCAAAAAGCTTTCTAATTTTCTCACAAGGTCCTCTCAAAGAATCCTCCCTCCAGCAATTTATATTCTTGAGCTTATCAAACAATAAGCTACTGCTTTCAGTTGCTTCTATTTCTTGCTTATCTAATTTATTCCACTCAGCTACTCCTCAACATTTTAACTAGTACCAAATAGTTCTGATGTATAGTGCTTTATAATATAGTTTGAGATCTGATCCTGTCATGTTGCCTTAATTTGTACTTTTTCTCATAAATTTGATCAAGGTTCTAGACCTTTTGTTCCTTCAAATGAATTTTATTATTCTTTTGTGTAGTTGGGGGGGCAGCTAGGTGGCACAGTGGATAGAGCACTGACCCTGGAGTCAGGAGTACCTGAGTTCAAATTCGGCCTCAGACATTTAACACTTACTAGCTGTGTGACCCTGGGCAAGTCACTTAACCCCAATTGCCTCACCAAAAAAAAAAATAGTGGTTTTGGTTCAGAATTAAATTACTAGATGCACTTCCTCCATTGATCTAGATTGCAATCTACTCACAACTTTTTAAATTCTTTCTCATGTCATCTCATTTATCTCATCAAAAACATGTATCTGGGTACATTAAAGTCCTTTTTCTAGATCTTTGAACTTTTCCCAAGTATTAACACATAACTTAGCTTGTCTATAATTTGTTATCATTTTACTACATAATTGCCTACCTCTTTTTTGGATCATAAATTTCTTCATTATTCTTTATACCACTTATTATGCATAGCCATTATACATAATATGCTAAGACACACATCTATTGTGAATCTTTCCATTCCTTCTTGATGACCTGAAGTTTTGATTCTTTGAATAGTATGTTTTTATTATAATTCATGGTTGCAAAGTATTGGATTATTATATCAATCATTGTTTATAATACTTTGAATTTTTCCTCTTACTTAATTCTGAGTCAAACTCATTATCCATATATAATGCTTGCTCAATGGCTGCCTATCCAACTGTATACCAAAATCTGTTCAAAAGGCATTTGTTGTAAACTTTTTTTTTCCCTGTATGGGATGCTAGACAGTTCTCTTGTGAGTTCTTCTGGGCAAATTATAATTTCACCCATGACCTCACACATACCTTCTCATCTCAGTATACTGACAGGAATTCCTCCTTTCAGCTTTTCCCAAATGCTACTAAACAGGTCTCTCAGATGTCCCACTTCTGTTATTATTATAAAAATGACATATATTGGAATATGCTTGCCCATTCCCAGGGCAAACTTTGGGGTACAGAGTCCTCTAGCATCGGGGCAAAAGTCTTACCATATTTGTTTGTTGGTTGCCTTCAAGCTATCTTGAGGAGTCCCAATAATTTGGAATCCCTGTCTCTGACACCTAGGAGGAACTTAATGAAAAGTTTTTGACTGGCTGTCTGTGGTCTTCTGGAGCAGTGATGTCAAACTTTAATAAAAAAGGACCACTAAACTGTACACAAAGATCCCCTGGGTACAAAATGACTTAGAAAATCACATTTTGACATTATCTGTGATCTCGTTTATTTTATTTGTTTTGTGAAATATTTCCCAATTACATGTAAATCTGTTTTGGAGCACTTCAGAGTGTTCCAGATTGCATGTTTGACACAACTGTTCTAGATCATCTCACCCATTCTTTACTAGTTTATGTATTGGCTCCAAGGAATCTTTCTGTACAATACTGTACCTTTTAAGATAACTTTTTAAAAAATAATGATAATAATACTGGATAGTTCCAAAAATGAAGTTCTAAGCTGCCCAAGGTAACATTATAAAACTATATCATGAAGGCTTTGAAGGTTTGAGTCATCTGCCTTTTCTTCATTGGTTGATTTTTCTTGATTTCTAACTTCCCCTTCTTTTTTTGTGGGTAAAATGTGTGACTAATATAACAATTACTGCCCTACTCAATTACAACAACCTCTTAAGAGATCTTCCCATGCCCACTACTTTCCCATTTCAATTTATTATTCATAGCCATTGAATATTTCTTAAGCATTCATTCTGGTAATGATATCATCAGCAGCTAAAACTTCCTTTTTCTTCCCCAAGATCAAAATCCTTTGTCTGGATTCCAAGCCCTTTTTAGTTTGGTAACACTTTAGTATTCCTTCTTTATATTGTATTTCTCATTCATGTTTCTCTCCCATTTAGACAAATTAAACCTCTTCCCCAGAATGTGCTCCGCGCCTTCCTCCATCTATGCTTTTTCTCATATTTCCATCTATGTTTGGGTTCCCTACTTTCTTCCTCCCTGCTGTCTATTGAATTCCCCTTTGTTCTTTAAGGACTTACTCAAAGTCACCTCATTAGTGAAACCCTCCCCCATGACTAGGTTAGTAACAAACTTCTTCAGTCCTAACATAGCACTTTAAAAAAAAGACAGGCAGTTAGGTGGTGCAGTGGATAAAGCACTGGCCTTGGATTCAGGAAGACCTGAGTTCAAATCTAGCCTCAGACACTTGACACTTACTAGCTGTGTGACCTTGGGCAAGTCACTTAACTCTCACTGCCTCACACACAAAAAAGACTACTCTCAAATGAACTTATGTAATCTATATTATACATTACATTTGGTTTTATCATTCTAATATATGAAAAATTCCATTACAAGGACAATTTTTATCTAAACATTATATTCTCCTCAGTACCTAGAAGATTTCTTTGTACACAGTAGAAATTATGATAAAATAATGGAATTTGGCAGACACTCAGGGGCCCCACCTGATTGATTTAGTATTGTTTGAATTAGGTGAGAATGAGAAACTGACTAAGTACCTACTTAAGGATGATTGGATGGAGGCCACACCTGGTCGGCCCTGAGTGACATGTTGATGTACTACTGACATCAGCAAGAGACCACTTTCAACCAATCATCTTGAAGGACCTCCCCTTTGGGGGAGGGAGAGAGGGACTAGGAAGGGAAAAGACATTCATTTCATTCTAGCGTGAAGGAGAAGGAGAGATGGGACGTAGGTGTTTGCTCTGGAACTGCTGAGTCTGGGAGGTGGTATGATTGCAGATCTTATAATTTTCCTTCTCCTATTCCTTTTTTCTTGGTGCCTATTTTATTAACCTTACTTGTGTTTTTTGTTTTGTTTTGTTTTGTTTTTAGTGAGGCAGTTGGGGTTAAGTGACTTGCCCCGGGTCACACAGCTAGTAAGTGTTAAGTGTCTGAGGTCGGATTTGAACTCAGGTACTCCTGACTCCAGGGCTGGTGCTCTATCCACTGCGCCACCTAGCTGCCCCAACCTTACTTGTGTTTTAAATTTGTTCCTATCAATAAATCCTGTTTTGTTTTTTCTGAAAGAGGCTGTTAATCTCCTTCCTTACCCCAATATTACAACTAGCTGCTCAATTAGTTCCCCCATATTAAATTTGGCCCTTACAAAACTTATAAAATATTTGTTTAATGAATGAAAGTTTTGTAGTTGGTATGCTCTATGGCCCCCTCAGGCTTCCCACTTTGGCTGTTTTTTTTTTTCCTTACAGAAATGGAAAATGAATTAGGACCAGAGTCAAAAGATAGGAGCATTTGTTACATCACCTTCAGGAAATTATAGAACATTGTCAATAATCTCAAATTGTTTATTGATGCAAAACATATTTTCAAACCAATATTCTTTCAGTATAAAGATAACACGGCCAAGTGATGAGAGATCTGGTGTCTGAGCCAAGTAGACCTAAGTTTAAGCCCTTCCTCTAACGTGTAAACTCTGTGATATTGGGCAAAACACTTAATCTCTGGGTGATCTTTGCAATTTCTAGGAACACACATTCCAGAGAAGGTGCTTACCTGCATTGGTATAGGGAATATCCTCACCAGGGAGTTCAGTATAATAAAAATTTTAAAATCAAAGTTCTATATTTCCTTTCCTTATTTTTCCATTGATTTATGGATTATCAAAAAACACCAGGAAGTATATGACCAATGATAACTCAGATGTAAGGGAAAAGAATAAAAGACAGCAATAGCATGTGTGACTGTAGAGGTGGCATGGTTTAAGGGAAAGAAAAATGGATTTGGTGTCAGAGGTTTTGAATGAGTATTTTTTCTTACAACCTGAAATAAAATAATATATGGTAGTAATAGCTTACATTTATGTAGTATTTATAATGTGCCAGGCACTAGGCTGAACACTTTAGAATTATTGTCTCATTTGATCTTCACAACAACCTTAGGAGGTGGGTGCTGTTATCTCCATTTTAAAGATGAGGAAACTGAGGCAAACAGGTTAAATGACTTGTCCAGGGTTACACAGCTAGTAAGTAGCTGAAGCCAGACTTAAACTCAGTTCTTCCTGACTCCAGAACCAATACTCTACTCAGTGTACTTGGAAAACATTGAAGTGGTATTTAAATATCAGTTGTTTTTGATGTTGTAACCATCTGTGTCTTGGTTTCTTCATCTGTAAAAACAGAGAGTTGGTTTATTTGGGAGAGACAGAATGGCATACTGGATAAAAGAGATAGTCTTTGATATATAAAGATCTGAGTTCTGTCCTAACTGATACATATTGGCTATGTGATTGGGACCAAGTCATATAATTTCTTAGTACTCTGAGCAACATTAAAATTATGTTTCAGACAAGTGCTGATTTACATTGATAGAGTTTCCTTGCCTATGAGTTGTATATATCCATGCTATGTCAGTCCTATTCCATATCTTCTTTTTCATATTCTCTTTCCTCTAGGTTTTCATGACGCTGTTCTCTCCTGGTTCTCCTAACAATCTGACTTCCCCATCTCAGTCTCGGTTGCTAGATCTTCATTCAGGTTTCATGCATTTAACCTGTGTTTACTTCAAGGAGCTGCCTCTTCTTTCTTCTCTCCCTCTTCTCTTTCTACTCTATCTTATTTCTCATGGTGACCCCTTCAGATTATCATCTTTTTGAAGATGACTCTCAGACCTATTTGTCCATGCAGTGAGTGAAAAACCCTGAGAGACAGAGTTTTTCAGAGATTTTTCTCCCTGTCTCAAATCTCTCCCCATTCCAGGCCATTCTCCACTCAGCTGTCAAATCCATCTGCCTAAAGTGCATTTCTGATGATGTCCCACCTTTGCCCCATTCAATATACTTTAATGGCTTACTATTCCTTCTAAGATCAAACATAAAATCCTCTTTTGGGCTTTTAAAGCTCTTCATATCCTGGGACTTTACTACCTTTTCAGTCTTTTTATACCTTATTTCCCTCCATTTACTCTGAAATCCAGTGACACTGACCCTCTGCTGTTCATTGCACATGTCATTCCATCTCTTAAATTCATGCATTTTTATTTGTTCGGCTCCCACTCCTAAAACTATCCCTTTCCTCATCTCCATCTCCTGGGACTTTTAGTCACAGAGTCTTAACTTCTACAAGGAGCTTTCCTGCTCTTTTTTAACCTTAGCACCTTTCCTCTGAGATTACTTTCAATGTATACTTTATACATCTTGTTAGTACATAGTAGTTTCCACACTGACTTACCTATTATGCTGTGAGCTTGAAAGTAGGGACTTTTTCTTGTCTTTCTTTTTTATCTCCATTGCTTAGAACAATGGCACAGTGCTTGTCACAGAATAGGCACTTAATAAAAGTTTGTTGACTTCTTGACTCAGCTATTCCTGGCTTAGATTAAATGATTCATGAGGTTACTTCTAGCTCTACATTCAATGATCCCAAGCAAAATTCTCCTAGTAAAACCATATGTTTGCAAAACATGGATCACCAGGATGTCAAAATGATCAAATTGTATGTGATCCAAAGTACAAAAGAAAGGCTTATGGCAAGGGTAATTAATTAATAGGATTTAGGGGGAAAGATAATAAATTAAGTTTTGGACATGTTGATATAATACATAACAGGTGTAATTAGACTGAATCTTATTACCAGTGATGTTATATGTGAGAAGGCTCTATTGATGGAAAAAGTAGATGGGCTAAAGTGGTAGAAGCAATATCCAAATGCCTCCCTGCCCCATACAAGCAGGGTATTTTTTTTCTTAGAAGCTATTGGGAAATCCTCCATTCTTGATAGCTCAGGCAACTAAAAGTTCAGGTCTTTTATTTCCCTTTTTGGTCCCTGAACAAGCAAAGACTCTCAATATCTTTTAATGATAAATTAATCCCTTTAGAGGAAGAGGTTAGGATATTGCATAGCTATTCACTCAGTGAGAATGAGGGTAAACAAATTTGATAGGGCCAGTAGATGGAAGCACTATCATAATGAAATATTAAATGACACAGAGGAAGAAGCCTCTAGCACATTGGACAGGACTAAGTAGAAGACAGAAAGAAATAGACAAGAGTTATATAGGAGAATGATAATTGTGATAAGTCATTGGAGCTGCCCTTATTTTAACTCTTTAAGGTTTGTGAATCTCTTTATACACATTATCTCATTTGATCTTCATTGCTCTGTGAGGTAATTGATACAAGTATTATTGTCAGAGGATTATAGGTTTAGCTTGGAGATCATCTAGCCAAATCCCCTCATTTTATAGTTGAGAAACTGAAAGTTATTTGCCTATGGTCATGCTGCCAGTGTCTGAGGCAGAACTGTAACTGGCTGGCAGAACTTCCTCGTTTCAAGTGTATTTACAATCTTTCCTGGTGGCATGAGGACCTATGCTGATGAGATCATAGAGATACTGAAGTTTTCAAATATTATTTTTTACTTTGGATCAAAAGACAAAACTTTGATACCTCTATTGTATTCTTTTCTGAATAACTTTGTCAAGGTGATTGAAAGCTAGATAATTGGTAGGGTGATAGGTGATAGTGTCTAATGCTTATCTCTTTGTTTCTTCTCCATATAATTATGTGGAATCTTGAAAGAGTTGTCCTAGTTTGTGCACCATTCTCACAATCTAGGTCTTGGTAATCTTAGTGATCTTCATGACATGAAGCCACTATGGCTTAGGTGGTCTTCT
This sequence comes from Dromiciops gliroides, assembly GCF_019393635.1. Taxonomy (NCBI): domain Eukaryota; kingdom Metazoa; phylum Chordata; class Mammalia; order Microbiotheria; family Microbiotheriidae; genus Dromiciops; species Dromiciops gliroides. Next base: position 157,116,832 of record NC_057861.1, on the reverse strand, counting down.
ACCTTGGAGAATTCTACATGTCTTTGAAACTTTACTACTGCTAAAATCATTATCACTCAAAGGGGAAGAAGAGGATATGATAAAGGAATAGAGGTTTGACATCTACAAATACATGAAGATAGGAGGGACAAAAAGTAGAACAGCCTGGCTGAAGTGGAAGGGTAAAATTCATTCTTATGGTGGCCTTTCTTATAGTCCTAGGAATGTATCTAGGAAAACCTGAAGGTGAAAATGTTTGAAGAAGTAGAAATTCTCCTGAGACTCCTATGGGCAGCTGAGACATTGTTAGGGGAATTTGGTGCAGCCTTCCTTGTATAAGCCAAGGATCTTCACTGGAGTTAATCTCTAACAGTGCCCAGATCCCTGGTGAACAGGCTGTATTTATGGGTTGTGATCAAGTCTATATCTATTTTCTTGGTGTGCTCCCCTCTGAAAGTTATCAGATGTTATATCTACAAATGCCACTAAGATGGAAATCCTGGGGGATATTAAATGAAACCTCTCTGGAAAAGAGACTTTGTGTAGCTGAATGTGAATAATGTTATCTCCAAAAAACATGTCCTTCATTATGGAGAACAAGGCCTTTTCTTGGTTTAAAAACAGCAGCTCTAATCTTAGCTACTGAATTTGCTTCGAGCACAGAAGCCTGGAAGCCAAAGGCAGTGAGAAGAATGAAAACAGAATAATCAGAAGAACTGTTTAAAGTGCCTTCCTTTTTTTAGAATTTCTTTTAACATGATGGTTTGCACAATGTCATTGTCTCTCTGTTGCTCTCTTCATCTACCCCCTTCCTTTCACATACATACATATCTGCTAATTTGTAATGAGGACATTAAAATTTATGGACAAACAGAATTTCAGAAGTTTAAAGCACCTAAAAGCCATCTAATCCAACTGATTTTCCTTATGACAGCCTTAGCAAAAAATGTTCATTTTTCTACTTGAATATCTCTACTGATGAAAAATTTACTACCTACCATGGCAGACCATTCAAATTTTGTGTTGCTCTAATTTTTTTTCAAGATTGAACAAAGAATGAAATTGCTTTATTAGTGATGTTTATGATGTTTCCATAACACCCTCCTCAAAACCCTTCGTTATGGTAATTATTTTAAAAATTATTTTTATTTATTTCCTTAAATACACATTAATAACATGTAAGTAGTTTTTAAAAAAATCATTTTTTAGAAATTTTGAGTTTCAGATTCTTTTCCTCCCTCCATTCCTCTCACCCCTCCTTGAGAAGGCAAGCACTTTGATTTCAATTATACATGTAAAGTCATGAAAAACATATTTCCATATTGTTGCTCTAATTTTTTTAAGGAAAAATGTCCTTATATTAATCCAAACATGTTGTTTTGTAATTTCATAGGATGCAGAGACTTAGAGAGTAACCATTTTAGAGTGGAAAGAACTTTTAAGATCACCTATTTTAACTCTGACTCCAAATCCGGTGGCCTTTGCATTATTCCACTAATATAACATTAGTCTTTAAAAAATCATAAACTTTATAATTATGTTTTTTCCATAAAAATATTTTATTATTTTCCAGTTACATGTAGAGAAAGTTTTCAACATTTGTTTTTATAAGATTTCTAGTTTCAAATTTTTCTCCCTCCCTCCCCTCCTTCCCCCCTCCCCAAGACAGCAAGTAATATGATATAGCTTATATTTGTATAAAATTATGTCTCCCTCCCACTGTTCAAAATTAAACAATGAAAAGAAGGGCTTGTTGAGGCCTTTTCAGGGCTGCTCAACCAACTATGGTGTCCAGCTATCACCCAACTCTTCTTTGTGACTCCAAGAAGCCATATCCTGATAAAATTGTCTTAGCAGATGGGCTAAACTAGATTGATGATAATCAACAAGTCTCAAACACATCCATCAGTTAGGGGGATATTTGCTTCAAGCCTGTGAAGTCTTCCCCTGGCAAAGTGGGCAGATGAGAACAATTTATTCCAATGGCCATGAAGCTGAAGGATACATAGAGCTTGGTCAGTCATCAAAGATGCTAAGATCATTCCATGCATCCTGGTCTATCACCAGCTGTCTTCACTTTTGTCTTGCCTTTGAACTTTGATGCCTCTAGAAGAGTGAGAAGGGCTGATGACTTTGGGCAATTCTGCTTCACAAATCCAATTCACCTGCAAGTCAAGACATCACCCCATGATGTCACTGGTCCTCTTTGAAAAGAAGATGAACAACAACAAATTGTACTGCAAGGAATTGTCCTAAACTCTAGCATGGGTCTCTTTTTGAAAGGAGCTACTATTAACAACAAAATAATTTGAGGAGGAAAAATAGTATTAATGACTAGGGGATTCAAGAAAGGGGTTCTAAAGAGATAAGGAGGGAGAACATTTTAGCCAGTGTGCATGCAAGGATTGGTAAAAGATGCAATTCTGAGGCTGAAGAACAAGAATGTAAATTGTTTTGGCTACAATATTGGGTGTATGAATTCGAATAATATGAAAGGCAAGGGAAGGAAGATGGAGATAGACTGAATTTCTTTTAATGCATACTTTGGAATTTCTCTTTCATATTCGAGACAATTGGGAGCTACCAAAGATTTTTGAGGGAAAGGATGATGCTTTTTATCTTGTCAATGTCCTACCTAAACTATGGTTCCCAGCAATTAGCACAGACTCCTTAATATGGTCAATCCCTGCCAGAATATATAGCAGGACTATCATCTCCATTTTTGAACACTAACCTGATTTTAAAGAAGCCTATAATTATGTAAGTTTTGTTGTGTTTTACATGATAATTTTGCGTCATCTTGAGCTTGCAACTCAACAGAAGCCTGTAGGGTTTTTTTTCCACACAGAGAATGCCTAGAAATGAGACTTCATCACACCTAACATAGCAAATCTTACTCTATGATGTTTGACATGCAACATCTATTTCCCAACTCTATTCCGTGAAATGTCTTCCTTACCTCCACCTCTTAGAAACCATGATCAACCTCTACCTTCTGGTACCTTGCAACTCATTCATCTCAATTTACCATCTATTTATTTTGTATTTATGCACATTTTTTATTCCTTGATAGTAAGTCCTTTTGGGGCAGGAACTATTTCATTTTTATCTTTTACATCCTTGATGTTTAGCACAATGCCTAGAATATATTAGGTGCTTAATAAATTCTTACTGTTTGATAGCTTCTCTATCTTGTACTTGTCATGTTATATATTTAATCCATTGTTCCTGACTGATAAGAAAATTTTAATGACAATTTCACTATCCAGTTTCTATAACTATCTTGATTTTAATATAATTAAAAAATATGGTAAACATATTTTCAATGACATCATACAAACCAATAATAAAACTGTCAGAGCCAGGGCCAATAAGGGAACCTCAGGATACTCATTAAGAACCTCCTTTAGCATCATTTCATTCATTCATCACTGAAACTTGGGTATAATAATTAAATTTACTATGAGAGTGCTAGACTCAGAGTCTGGAAAACCTGAGTTCAAATCCAGCCACAGCCCAAACCCCCCCCCCCCCAAAACCAAATCCAGCCAGAGACCCTCTCTAGCTATACAATCCTGGGCAAGTTACTTAACATCAATCAGCCACAATTTCCTTATCTAATAAACGGGTATAATAATAATTTCTACCTCCCATGGTTGTTGTAAGGATAGAGTACCATAATATTTGTGAAAGCATTTTGCAAACAATAAATCATTATATAAATGTTAGCAATTAATGTGATATTATTAATATGCTAATATGGATATCTATTAACAATCATCTAAATTTTATCTCCTTTGTCCACAATAATATCATGTGAAACTTGATCAGTTATATTAGTGAAATCTAGATATGCTACATCTACAGCATTCCTTTTATCAAATAGTTCAACAACCTTATTTTTTAAAAAAGAAATTAGGTTACTCTGCTATGCATTTAAAAAAAATTAACCTAAGTTGCCTTTTAGCACTTGTTACTTCCTTTCCAGGTGCTTCTCAAAACATATAACTGAAAACCTTATTTTAAAGGACCTAGGAAAACTAAAAACTTTTCATAAGAATAATATAAAATGTCAAATAAGATTATCTTTAATAAGAACTTAAGGTATTTGGAATATTAATATAATAGATAAGTTAATTTATCACCATATTTGCATTTAAGGAAGTTGCTAATGTATTATATGTTATCAGAAGGTGTAGAATTAGAAATTACACACTTATAGCTAGAATGGACCCCAAAGGCAATCTAGTCCAATCTCATTTTAAAGATTAAGATATGGAGACCCAGAAAAGGATGGGAGGGAACTTATAGGGCTTTTACTCCAACTCTTCTTGACCATCTCTGCTGGCTACAAATATGCTCAGGTATTCCTAGTCATTCGATACAACCACAGAACAATGACAAAAACCTTGCTTTTAACATTCCCATCCACCTATATATCTTTCTTCTTTCTTTCTTTCATTTCACTGTTAAACTTGAAGAAAAGGTAATTTATACCAGCTTCCTCCAGTTACTGAAATTTGAATTCCATGTTTAATGATCTGTTGAAACTACTTTTGCCAAAGTCACATGTGAGAAAATAATTATCAATAATGGAATTCTTGGGGGATGCAGAGGTCAGTTTCTCAGTGCTTTCACCCTCCAACCCTCAGAAAGTCCTATCTTCCTTGATCTTGGACAAACCCAAGGGAATAAAAGAAATGGAGATAGACTCTTTTGTCTAGCTCAATGAAGGATCAATGGGATCAAACCACACTTAGGTAATGGACTCATTCTCCTCCTTGATGTCATCTGTAAAGTTCATTTTAATGTATATCACCCTCAAGTCATGTTGCCCAGTGGAATTAAATGATGCTGACCCATTAACTTTGATCAATGTATAATGACCTGCCTCTATCAAAATAGGATTAAAAAAATTCTCAGAAAAGGCCATGAGCTCTCTCTGGATATGGTCAAGGTTTTGCTCTCTTAGGATAGAGTAGGTTTTGTAGGTCTTCTGAACTCTCCTTGAGACCACATGCTGTCTCTCTGGGAGACAATGCGTGTTTTGGGGGGCTTTTCTCAGAGATAACAGCCATGCTGAAGCTCTTTCCCTGCTTTCTCTACCATGTAGCCTGAGACCATGGTTAAGGAGACTCATGGTCAATTCTTTACTTCTATATAATATTAATAAATAAAAATTTGCTTAACCAAAACTAATATCTGTAGTAATAGCAATTAATTTATAAAACACAGTTTTAGCTTTTTTTGGTGGGGCAATGGAGGGTTAAGTGACTTGCCCAAGGTCACACAGCTTGTAAGTGTCAAGTGTCTGAGGACAGGTTTGAACTCAGGTCCTCCTGAATCCAGGGCTGGTACTTTATCCATTGTTGTGCCACCTAGCTGTCCCCGTTAGCTTATTTTTAAAAACACACACAACTACCTTTTCAGCCTAGTGAACCTAAAAAAAAAAATCAAGAATCCTTCCTCTTACCTGTTTTGTGTTATCTGACTTTAGTGACTAGCCCCAGTTTAATATATTTTCCCACCTTGGACTCTGTGTTTCTTCTTTTACTTGGATCTCTTCCTATCTAAATGATTGGTGCTTCTTGATTCATCACCATCCTAACAACTCCTGAGTATATGTTTCTCCCAAGGCTCTTTCCTCAGCCTGCTTCTTCTCTATATAGTTTCTTCTTTGGCAAACTTTTCCAATGACTTCATTATCCCCTCTATGAAAATGACTGCTAAGTCTATCTATCTGTGAGGAAATGGGTAATGGTCTCCTCTCAATAAGGATATAACCATCACCATTCAAATTACACTGCTCCAGACCTGTTTGAGGACAAAGGTCTCAGTCCCCCTTCTCTCCCCTCCAGCAAACAGATCACATGGTTAAAGTAGCCCTGAGCTGGTCTCCATGAGGTCTCCTTCTGGACTGTCCATATAAGGGAAGATTGAAGAAATGTCCCTGCATCACCTCCCCCATTGGCTGAGAACCCAAAGAATAATTATGGAAATTAGGGTTAAGGATACTGCATTTGGTTAGCTAGCTAGGTAGATTGTAACCCTTGAGTAATCCTGCCAGTGATGAAAAAGGGGAAGGTCAATTTTGCATTAGGGACTAGGGATTAAAAAGGGGTCTGTGAGCCCTCACTTCCTGGCAAGTGCAAGTGCCATTCTCGTGAGAATGAGAATAAATGAGCATTTGACATATCATCACCTCTGAGTTCCCAAGAATTATTGAGCAGGAGTCATTTTCCTCTCACTATCCATGATCTTACCTTCAGTCCATCAGTAAGAAAACTTTTAAGTACTTACTATGTATTATACATGCTTATGTGGGCCCCAGGAGCACAAAGACATAGGAAAATAGTTCCTGCCTCCAGGGAGCTTATAACGCTAGGTAGAATATATAACAATATATAATCATTAATAATAATAATAATAATAACAATAATAAACAACCAGCCTTTATATAGAGTTTTAAGATTTTATAGAGCTTTGAACATGCCATCTAATTTTATGTCCACCACAACCCTGGGAGAAAGGCATTATTATTTTCCCCATTTTACAGTTGAAAAATCTGAGGTACAGTCATTCAGTTAGTGATTATCTGAGAACAGAATTGAAGTAATCTTCTTGATTTCATGTCCAGAGTTCTGTTTACTCCATTGCTTTTCCACCTAAATAATCTACAAAATCTCCTGGATCTGTTACTACCTATATGAAGTTAGATAAATAATTTCATGTCTTTGGACCTCAGTTCATTCATTTACAAAATAAAGGAGTTGGACTTAGATGATTTTCAGGATCATTTCTTGCCCCAAAACTTATGGTCTTCTGTGATACAATGTGGAATATTGAATCAACCATCTTCCCTCTAAACCTCTCCCTCTTCCTAATTTCCCTATTTGTGTTCCTGGCATTTCCATTGGACTCCTCAATGAGTCCTGTAATCATCATTTTTTTAAAACACATTTTTATTTCTAGGTATTTATTTAGCTTTCACATCGCCTAAATTCCATCCTATATCATCTCTTCCAGAGAGCCATCCTACATGACAAATCTCATATTTCTTTTTTGGAACCATGTTTGTTCTTTGTAATTCTGAAACATTCATTTTCTATTGTTCTGTCATTCTTCTTTTCATTTGCTACATTGTGATCATTATGTATATTATTTCTTGGCTTTGCTTACTTTATTTTGCATCAGTACATGTAATTTTTTTGATTATTTTCTGTATTCTTCATATTTATAATTTTTTAACCACAGTATATTCCATTAAATTCATGTACCACACTTTGCCTACTTGCTAATCAATAGGCATCTACTATGTTTTTACTTCTTTGCTATCACCAAATTGCTGCTATAAATATTTAGTTGTATTTGGAAACCTCTATTTTGATTAATGACATCCTTGATGTATATGTCTAATAGTAGAATCTCTGGATAAAAGGTTGTGGACATTTTAGTCACTTTATTTGCATAATTGAAATTGCTCTCCAGAATGGTTGTAGTAATTTATAGCTCTACTAACAATGCATTAGTGTACATGGATTCATTTTAAAGTCCTCTCACCTCTTCCCTGAATCATTTTAATGTCTAATAAGTCCTACCTTAATGTTACCTCACATATCCATTTCCTTTTCCCCATACACATGATCACTTGGTCTGACCATGTCACTCTTTGCTCAACAGCCTTCAGAGGTTTGCTATTGTTTCAAAGATTTAAAAAAAAAAGGAAAAAAACCCACCCACTTTCTGACTATATTTAAGACCCTCCATAATATAGGTGTAGCCTAACTTTCCTACCTTTTGTTTCTCCCCTTCATGCAAGGTTTTTCCAAATAAGTTGAATCACTAACTTTTGTTTTTTTCTCCTGATTTCATCCTGTATTTTCTCACCTAAAGTAAATTGTCCCCCCATGCCTGAAATGTACTTTCTACTAATTTCTGTCTTTTGAAATCCCCTTCAGATTTTTTTTTGAGGGGCAATGAGGGTTAAGTGACTTGCCCAAGGTCACACAGCTAGTAAGTGTCAAGTGTCTGAGGCCGGATTTGAACTCAGATCCTCCTGACTCCAGCGCCCTTGCTCTATCCACTGTGCCACCTAGCTGCACCCAGATTGTTTTTTAATCTCCTTCTTTCAGCCTTCTCTGATCTCCCAACAGATGGAAGAGATCTTTTTCTTTTTAAATTTTCTTAGCTTGTTCTAATCTTCCATTTATACCATCACATTTTACCTTGTATCATGCTTATTTTGTATGTGTGCATGTCTGTGTGTATATGTGTATAGACACATACATATACATACATCGCTATATGTAAATATAGACATATATACATACACACATACATGTCTGCCCATATGTATATGTTGTTATTCAGTCATTTGAGTTGTGCCTGATTTTCCATGACCCCCATTTGGAATTTTCTTGGAAAAGATATTGGAATGGGTTACCATTTTCTTCTCCAGCCCAGGGTCACTTAGCAAGTAAGGGTCTGAGTTTGGATTTGAACTGAGGTCTTCCTAATTCCAGGCCCAGTGCTGCACTATCTAGCTACCTTTCTGTCTATCTCTGTCTTTCTCTCCATCTCTGTCTCTATCTTTGTCTCTCTCTCCTTATGTATATGCACATACATTTTAACAAGAAATCATGTATGAATGTATGTTTGTATGTATGCATGTACTGTGTGTATATGTGTGTAAGATAGATAGATAGATAGATAGCTCTATCTTGTCCATCTACCCTACTATGAGATTGTAAATTTATTGAGGGAAAGGATCATATAACTTAAAACCTTCATATTCTCAGTGACTAACACAGATTGTCCATAATTGTAATTAACATGTTTCAGAAACTAAGTTGAATTTAAGTAGTATAAAACAGTCTATTTCGGTACAATGTGGAGTCTGACCCTTCAGTTAGTAGCATTGCAGTTAAGATACAGGTTGCTTTGTCTTATCTCCCCCTCTCCAGTCCCACCGCTACCTCTTCTAAGTATTATTATCATGTAAATTCTATAATAAATTAATTTTGCTTTTGTTTTCTTTACAGCTTGGTCCCTGGAATGGGTTTGGCACACTTATAGAGTTGCCTGAACCTAAGCTGGGTTCAAACTTGTACTCTCTTATCATGGAAGATGATTGTGAACTTCTTAAAATCAATGCAAAGGAGTATGCCAAGGTTAAAGAGGTATGGTGAACATATTACCTGGCATAATAATATAGAAAATATAATAGCATTACAAATCACATAATTATATTACGTATAATATTATATAAGATAATGTAATACATCATATATTAGCTTATATGTCTATATCTGCACATATAGACATATATATTTTAAGGACTTAAAATTCTAGCTATGATGTCTAAAATTTAATGAGTAGTTGCATTAAATTAGAAGCTTTAGTAAGAGTTAAGACTTTTAAGTATTAAAGTGCATCAGAAGTTGGTGAGGGGAGAGAGAGAGAGAGAGAGAGAGAGAGAGAGAGAGAGAGAGAGAGAGAGAGAGAGAGAGAGGTAAAAGTAAAACTTCATCTAACTATCTCTAAGAGAGCCCAGCATCTGACTCCACCAAGCTGAGGTCAGGAACTGAAAAGACTGCTCCTATGAGGCTTCTCCCAGATCCTCCTGTCAAACAGGAACCTGGGCCGTCCTTGCACACAGCTCCAAGTTAATTGGCTTCTTAACTTCACTTGATAGGATCCATGGGGCAGCAAATATCACTTCCTGATGCCAAGAAACCCCAAAAAAGGTCAATTCCTGATGCTAAAGTCACATGCTTTCTTTTCATAGCCAGAACTCACAATGTCCCTCCTAGCAGGGGGTGTCATTTTATTTCTCACAATAGTTATATACATATTTTATAGTCATGTATACTTGTATATAATATATAATATAGCCTTCAATTGAATTAATTGTATAATATAATATAATATATAACATATTGCATGTATCTCATATCACATTATTAAAGTATAATATTGTTTATTATCTTATGTATAGACATATAAACACATATACTAATATATAACTTTTCTATTTATACATGCTTATCATATAATATATTATACTATATTATATCTCATAAAATATTTTATTGTATTATATCTTATTTTATATGATGTAAAATGATATATAAAATGCAACATAATATATGAAAATATGTAAGTAAATATAAATATATAAGTAAATACATATATACACACATAGGTGTATGTGCATAAATACTGTGTATAGATATATACTTATACACATGCATACATCTCTGTCTCTGTCTCTGTCTCTATCTCTCTCTCTCTTATGACATGGCTGTGTTTAGTGTGATAGGGAGTCCTGTACTGTATCTGTCATAGTACACTCAGATCCAATGGGACTCAGTTTTATTTTTGTCCAATTCAAATTCAATGAGAATTTACTAAATGTCTCTGTGCTAAAAGCAGCAGGATACAGTGAGAAGAATCATTACTGTCAATAGTGTAGGGTTGTTAGCAGTTCCTTCTTTCGAGACCTCAAGTCTCCTCAGATTTCTTATTGTCAGCATTAGAGTTCAGTGAAGTTTTACAATTCTTTTCTGCAGAGAGAGTTGGTAGTAGTAATATCCTCCAAAGTACAGAAAGTCCTGAGGCTTGTGTCATTGCATAAGCAATTAAAAACAAACAAATATAGGTTCCCCTCTGATTCATATAAAGGAGTCTAAATGCTTGCAGGGGCTCAGGTGTATTTCTGGACTTGATCATCAAAGGATGCAGTCTCATCAGAGAAAAAGCAGAGGATTAGTGGAAATATGCTTTTCAACAGTTATGACTCTCAATACCCTCTTATGACATTTATTTTCCTGCTACACCAAAGACTTTGCAGTAGTTTTAAAATAATGACACCTGTGATTTGTTAAACAGGGGTTTGATCACACAGATGGTAAAATATTATGATCCTGTTTCCTCTACCCCATGAACTTCCTGGAGTACACATAGTCCATACAGGGTATAGCCCAATTCATCTGCTAATATTGCCTTGCAGAGTGTAGAAAGTGAACTTTGGATAAGGAAGAAGTTGCTTCTGGGGTATATTGTTGTACCCTGCTGTGAATTTTAAGTGGACTCCTAGAAGGTAAAATGCCCTGGAAACCACCTCCCCCACTCCCATAATGACCTTACCAGATATTGTTTCCATTGTTTTGATATTTTCTGTTACTTTATATAAGTTTTCTTTTGTTGTGGGACAATTATAATAATAATCTAAGTTTATATATATAGGGCCTTCTTCACATTGATCCAAGGGAGTTGGGAGTACAAATGTTTGCCTCCACTTTACAGAAGAGAAAGCAGGCTCAATGACAGTGAGTGAGTTAAATAAAGATGGCTTCATAGCTATTGAAGACATAACTTGAAACCATATCTCCTGAGCATAAATTCATTGCTCTTTCTATTTCAACAAATGTTTTCTCCATTACAAGGTTTAAAAAGGAAGGAAAGAAACAAGCATTTATTAAGAACCTACTTTGTGCCAAGAATTGTGCTAAGTCCTTTAAAATAAATACAGAAGATGCTATTATTAGCCTCATTTTTCAGTTAAAGAAAATAAGGCAGATAGAGATGTAGTGACCTATATAGGGTCTCACAGCTAGTAAATGTTTGAAGCTGGATTTCAACCCAGGTCTTCCTGACTCTAGGCCCAATACAATATCCGATGAGATATTGTAAAGCCCTTGGTAGTGCATATCATGTAATGAGTGCTATATAAATCCTTATTCCTACTCCTTCCCTCTATCCATTGTGCCATATAGTGGCTATTCACAAAGCAACAATCCCATTTTTTATGAACCCTGGAGACTCATGCTGCCTTTGATTACTTCTGCCTCCCTCTCTTTACTTCTATTAGTATATCTTGGCATAACAGAATCCTTCCTCCATGGAACAGATACTTTTGACTTATTAAGTGGTTATATCCTGTCGCTATGATGTAACCTGAATTGGTTACTCACCTCACTGCCACAAGTCTCTCCTCACTTCACTCCATCCACCACTCAATTCTCAAACTGATTTTCAAAAACACAAATCTGATCATGTTACCCTCTGCTTCTCCTCTGCTATTCAATCAAATTCAGTTCCTCCTTATTGCCCCAGTAACTATATGTATAAAATGTATGTATATGTATATGTGTGTGTTTTTACACATACACACACACACACACACACACACACTTATTTTTTAAATCCTTAGACCCTTCAGAATCTGGCCTCTTCCTACCTTTCTTGTTCACTTATACTTTACGTTCCCCATGCACTTTGTGGTCCAGAGATGCTGGATTCCTCACTATTCCTTGTACACAACACTCCTTTTACTGGCTGCTAACATTTTCATTGGCTGTCTCTCATTCTTAAAGGACATGTCCCTCCTCATATACAACACTCTATCTCTACTCCCTCATCTCTGTCTCTTGGCTTTCTTGGCTTCTTTCAAGTTTCAGCTAAGAAGACTTTCCTTATCCTCTTTAATCTTCATGCCTCAGGGGCAGAGCCAAGATGGAGGAAGAAAGCTGTGATTCCCCCAAGTTCCTGAAAACCCCATTCACACACTCCAAAAATAATGCCATAAGTCCACTCCTGCAGCAGCCTAACCCACATAAGAACAGAGTGAGACTATTTTCTAGCCAAAGATGGCAACTGGGATCACCTGCTGCTTGGACTGATAGAGGAGCTCAGAATGTGGTGTGGACCCAGCCTGGGACAGATAGCACCTCTAGGGACTCAGAGTCTTTGGCACCAGTGGCTTCTTCTAAAGCTTGGCCCGCAGACCAGTGAGGGGGTTTGGCAGTTGGCCAGGGTAAAGTGACTATGGTCTCTGCTGGAGTTGAGGCAAAGCGCCCTTGTTCTGAACCAGTGGGCTGACTTGAATGGTGGGGGCCCAGTGGAGGAGGGGAACAGGCATGCCAATCTTCCAATCACAGATAATCAGATTTCAATCAGACATCTGTTTTCTGGTTGAGATGAGTAGGCAAAGAAAACAGCGGACCATAGAGAGCTTCTTTAGGGGAAAGTTAGACCAGAATACACCCTGAAAAGAAGATAATGACAAAGTCAAAACTCCAAAATCCAAAGCTTCCAAGAAAAATATGATTTTGTCTCAAGCCATGGAAGTGCTCAAAAGGGACTTTGAAGAGAAAGTAGGAGAGATAGAAGGAAGATTTAGAGAGGTGGAGGAAAGAATGGAAAGAGAAATGAGAGTGATGCAGGAGAGTCATGAGAAAAAAGTCAACAACTTGAAAAGCCAAATGGGAAAGGAAATACAAAAGATCTCTGAAGAAAATAATTGCCTAAGAACTAGGATTGAACAAATGGTAGCTGGTCACTTTATGAGAAAGCAAGACATGGTAAAGCAAATCTAAATGAATAAAAAAAAATAGAGGGCAATATGAAATATCTCCTTGGAAAAATAGCTGACCTGGAAAATAGATCCAGGAGAGATAATTTGAAAATCATTGGACTAACTGAAAACCACGATCAAAATAAGAGTTTAGACGGAATCTTCCAAGAAATTGTCAGGGAAAATTGCCCTGATATTCTAGAAGCAGAAGGTAAAATAGAAATTGAAAGAGTCCACTGATCACCAACTGAAAGAAATCACAAAAGGAAAACTTCCGTATTATTATTGCCAAATTCCAAAGATCCCAGGTTAAGGAGCAAATATTGCAAGCAGCTATAAAGAAGATTTTAAATACTGTGGAGTTATAGTCAGGATAACACAAGATCTAGCAGCACCTGCATTAAAGGATCGTAGGGCATGGAATATGATATTCTGGAGGGCAAAGGAACTGGGACTTCAGTCAAATCTTATTGCCTCTCCTCTAAGATCATCTCCAATTTACCGTGCATATATTCTATTTGCACATCACTGTTTATGTTTTGTCTCCCTAATTCAACTATGAGCACCTTGAGAGTAGTATGTGTCTTTTGATTTTCTTTGTATTTCCAACACATTGTCTGACACAGTATATATTATATACTTAATAAATAGTTGACTGACTGTCTCTAAGCCTATAATTTTATTTTGACCAAGTGACCTTAGTGAATCAAAACTCTAATACCTAGGGCTATAGTGCTCAAAGTTAGAGCTCTATTTGTTGAGCGTCAGAAACAAATGACAATTTTTTTTCCTTTTAAAATGTCTTCTTTAAAGTTTACTTAAATAGACGAATGAATGAATTAATAATTTAGTACATATTCTGGAATAAAAAAATGCAAAACATTGTCCCTGTTCTCCAGAAGCTTATAACATAATTAAGGAGACAGACCACAAATACATATGTGCACACATGCACAATGATAATTAGCATTGTAGCATATATTAAGTGCCAAATATAGAAGCCAGTAAGTATAGCATTTCAGAATTGGGAGAGAACACCATGGAAAAAGGTAATCAGGGAAGGTTCTATGAAGTTGGGATTTAAGCTGGACTTTGAAAGAAGTCTTTAAGGAGTTGTGTGTGTATAGGATGACTGGCAATAAGCATTCTAGATATCCAGAAAAGCAGGAGCAAAAAGATGGAAGATGGGAATGCCCAGATATTTAAAGATTTCTTATAGATCAGCATGGCTCAAGTCGAGGGCTATTTTTTATGGGAATCATAGCATCGTATGATCACTAATTTAGAGTTAGAGAGTATCTAATTAAACCACCTCATTTAATGTATGTGGAAATTGATAACCAGAATGATGAAAAGACTTGACTTTGGTCACACAGCTAGTAAGTGGAGGAGCTTAGATGGGAGCCTAGGCCATCTGACACTTTCCTTTACATCATGCTGAATTGTTATAGTTTTCAGTAATAAATCATGGGTTTCTTAGGAAATCCTGATTTTATGCTTTCTAAGAAGATTCTTACAAAAGGATATCTATCTAGAGCTTTGGTTCAGGGAGTATTATCCAGGTAGAAACAGTGGAACAGTGGATTATATGGTAGGTTGTATTAAGATTATGGAGGATCTTAGAGCTGATTGAGAGAAATTAAAGCTTTTGATTATGAGAATAACATGAAAACAACCTCTTAAGAAAATTGATATGGTAAGCATTATTAATGCATTGTGCTGGACTGTGAGGGGCAGAGTAGCAGGGACCTTTACCTCCATTTATACTGAAACTACACTTGGCCGTCTTTATTTTCTTCCATTTCATTTATTGCCTCTGATTTGGGGCTCTCTTTTCTCTAAACCTGTTTGAGTACTCCTAACGAAACTAATCTTTCTATAATACGTTGATCAAAATGTCAAATAAATAGTAGGCAGTTAATAAAGACTTTTGTTGCTTGATCTATAGTATATAAAGAGTTAGGGTACACTTATTTTACTTTCAATTTAATTCAATTTGATTTCTATTTGCTTGCTAATCAACCCACAAGCATTTGTTAAATTCTTACCATTCCTCAGGCATTGTATTTATAGTGCCTTAACCCTCTAATCCCCACCTACTTCCAGAATATATTTGAGGAAGCAATATCCCCCTAAATAGTTTTCAAGGGTCTGTGGCCATAGTATGTTCCTCAAGATCAGAAAGGAGAGATCATTTCGTTTTTCCTATCATCCACAACCTATAACAGGATTTCTTAATCTTTTTCCACTTGTGATTCTTTTTCACCCAAGAAATTTTTACATGACCCCAGGTATATAGGTATATAAAATAAGTATACATAAGCTTTTACTGTTGCCAATTTTTTTGCCACCCTCCCAATCAGGTATGCAATCCCATATAGGGTTGCAACTCACAGTTTAAGAAGCTTTTCCCTATAACACAGGGTTTCCTGCCTAGTTAGCATTCCTTGAATGCTTAATGAATGAGTGCAACTGGAGAGTTAAGTCAACAGAAGATACTACTGCTTGGGAAGCTGGAATATTTACCTGAAGAATTGACAAATTTTGTGTCAGAGGAAAGAAGCATGGTGTGAATTGGACAGTGGAATTATTAATCTTGAAGTTGAAATCTACTTCTTAGGAAAATTGTTTTGATTTCCAGAGTGGCAGCTTTTTATTTCAAAGGATTGCTATTTTGGTTTTGAGCCCTAGAAGATGAACTTTTGAGTTTGATCTGATAGGGTGATAGGATTATTAAAAACAAACAATGAAGCTTTCTTCAAATGCTTCAAAAAAAAGAAATGCCATATAAAAGAATTTGTGGGCCTGTGAAAAGTGAGAAAAGAGGGAAATAGAATTTAATAAGCATGCCTATGTTTATAATTCTTAAAAGGTAGCAACATGTTCACCTCTCTATGGACATAAAAGTGATGCTTCTGCAGTGAATGTTATTCATTCAGCATGTGCTTGATCCTACTGAATTCTAACCAGGGAAATACTGCTTTTGTTTTTGTTTTCTTTACCAGCTTCCATGTTTGTGCTACTTTCTTTTTGAAGGTTTTCTTCTTGCTATCCTCTTCTTCTTCTTCTTCTTCTTCTTCTTTCTTCTTTCTTCTTTCTTCTTTCTTCTTCTTCTTTTGTTAACCTGGTAATGAATATTCCCAACATTCACTCTCTTTCAGGAGCAAGCTAAAATGGAAAAACTTACAAGGGAGCAGCTAATCCATAAGTGCCCCTATTATAGAAATTGGCCTAAACTTTCTGTAGATGAGTTAACTGTCCACATCAAATGGAGGCGATACCCTCCAGGACATGGTAAGTTCCATTCTATAATTTGTTCATTACCATTCCAAGATAGTGTCAGTGTAAAACATTAAAAAAAGAAAAAAGTAATAGATGAGATACACTTTGGAAGCATTTTAAAAATTGATCATTTCCTTGAATAAGTTTCCATTAGTCCAGGGCATTCAATGTGGTAGATGGTCAATAAATATTTGTTGAATAAATTGATAATTTACATAAAAGTTTTAACTGTTATAGAAATTGTTGTTGTTCGTTTTACTATAATGTCAATTCAAAACATTTACTAAGCACATACTATGTGACACAGTTAGAGATGCTAGAGATACAAAGATTAAAAAAAAATAGTCCCTGTCCTCAAGGCTCTTATACTCTTTGTGTATAAATGACATAATATGTATATACGAGTAAATGCATAGCAAAGTCAGAATAGAGAGCTATAATAATTGGGATTGGGTGTTAGGAATATTATGGATGGTATCTGAGGAGGAAGTATCACTTGAGCTGAGCTGATAATTGAAGTGAGGGGCGGATTCTAAAACAAAGAAGTGCATCCTGGGGGAGGAGGCGGGCATGGCAGCAGCTTCAGCTCTGGAGGTGGGGTGGAGCCTGGCAGCCCTGGGAGCCCCTGGACCATGCCCGAGAACCCTGTACTTCTGCGGGAGCTTCCAAAGCTGGAGGCAGAGGCAGGACTGGGCCCTCCAAAGTGCTGCACTTTGGGGCGGTGCTCACTGAGCATGTGGGGGCCATGAGCCGGGCTCCCACAGGGAAGAAGCAGCAGGGGGTGACATACTCAATCATGAACGAGACCTGGCTTGGCTGCAGCAGGCAGATGTGGTTGGTGGCTGAAGTGACCCAGCCTTCCCTGGGTGTTGGCTATGAGCTGGGCCGGGCTGTGGCTCTCAACAAGAGAATTCTGTGCCTGTTTCGCCCTCAGTCTGGGCGAGTGCTCTCAGCCATGATCCGGGGTGCAGCTGATTGGACACGATTCCAGGTATGGGACTACGAAGAGAACGAGGTGGAGATGCTGCTGGACCAGTACTTTGAGACTGATCCTCCTGAGCCCAGAGCTGCCTCCCCATCTGCAACTCTTACTTCTTGACCCAACTTTGATACCTAAATTTCTACTCCAAAACTTGCTTGATTCCACTTCTGTCTTCCATTCTTGGCCCCTATCCCCAATCCTGAATTAAAAGGTGTGTTCAAGTTGAAAAAAAAAGTTCATCCTGCATGTGAGGTGGGTCTAGGTAAATATAAAAAGATGGGGGGGTGTAGTGTTGAGTTCATAGAAAAGCTAACAATATTGTTTGGCTAGGAAAGAGTTCTATTCAGAAGAAATCTGGATTATAATGATATGATGATAATTCATGTCTTTTTAAAGCAATTTAAATTTACAGATTTTTATAGTTTTGCAAATTCTCATGAGAATCCTGTGGAGGTAGGTAATGTGAATGTAATTATTTTGTCATTGTCTTGCATAAGACACAAAAGGACCTGGCATGTGTAGAGCAGGGTGTGGGGTGTAATATTTCCCTTTTCTGGCTTTGTTCATACTCTGATAATCTGAGAATTTCACTAACACCACTCAGTGTTTTGTGATCAGCTCTTCTTGGATGCACACTCTTCACAAAATTAAAAAAAAATGGTGGGGCAGGTGGAGGAAAGGAAAGCAAGAAGTTTATTTATAGGTCAGGAAAAATAAGATACAATTTTATGTTAGAACCCATAGAAATGCCCATCAGTACACAACCATTCTCCAGAGACTGACTTAGTCATGGATTGCCATTGAATAGGCAGAGCTCCTACCAACAACTTTCTAGCGTGACTCCTTAGAACATGTTTCCTCCTGAGACTCCTTGGAAGATAGCCCTGGCTGTCTGTTCTGTGTTCCTCATCTCTCCTCCACATTAGTCTACCTGAAATTCTCTTCCTCTTTCATCTGATATCATGAGTCTTTGTTCACTCTCCTGTCCAGTATCCTGTAGAGTATGTCATACTTCCTGCAGCTCTTTGTAACCCAAAGCAGACTTTGACCTGCAACTTTCCTTGGCCACTCTCTAATGCCTGTGCCTCAATCAGAGGCCTTTTCTAAAGTTTTGTTGGTTTCTTAGCTCTTCCTCTTATTAGCCCCTATTTACCCATTTATATAACATTGCCAAACAATGGAAACCACTCCAGATTTCTCCCTTTAATTACAGTAACTTAACCTTGGCCTCATGGGATACATTACCACTTATTTCTAATGCCTGGGTCCCTCTGGGACTCACTGGGTATGGTTATACAAATTATCTAGGGATATTTCCCTCAACCTCCAGACTAGGAGAGTAGGACTGGATGGATGGATAGGATGACCAGAGTATTCCAAGTTCCAAGAACTAATCTTAATTACATTAGAAAGAGACAATTTTATGGTATTCTTTACAAAATGTCCAAAACTCTATTTGCAGATAGGTTGAAATAAAAAGAGATTAAATAATTTCCATTTCTATTTTCAACTTCACATTTGCTTAAATGTCTAATTGTATTATACTTCCAATAGAATGTAAACACTTTGAATCCAGGGGCTGTAATTTTTTTTTTGAATTCCCATGTCCTAGCCCATATACATAGTGTGAGATTAAAACTGACTGTTAAAACTTTTTACCACAATAGTGACTAATAAGTGTTTGTTGAATTAAATTGGAAATGAGAGACAGATTTGATAAAAAAAATTATTATCCCACTTAATACTGTGTGTGAGAGAGATACAGAATACATTTATCACATTTTGTAGCTGTATGTGGTCAGATTCAGTAGCATTAAATAATACGGGCTGTTAAAAGAATGTCAACTAAATTCCATATGTTATCTGAAAGAATCTCTCAATAATCTCTTTATTCCTCTCCATTTGATTTATGTAATTACTGGGCTGATCTGACAGAGATAATAATTTAGAAAGACTTACATTAACTCAGAAACACATGATTATAAAAATAAACTACCCTTATTTCAGTTCAGAAGATAAAATTCTATTCAATTGATTGAGATAACTAGTTGAGTATTCATGACATGTTTGACCTGATGTAGCATGTTTCTATTTATTGTTTATGATATTATGTGAAAAAATAAAATGAAATCATGTTGTGAAACTGGTGCAAATACACTTTTGTGAAGGCAGAGGGACCTTTAATAATGAATAGAATTCCATCCTGTAAATCAGAAAATGTTGGTAGTAGCTTTAATTTTGCCAATGACTCCCTCTTTGGTGGCTTAAGTATCAGATTGTTGCATAAGCTTCCATTTCCAGATCTGTCAAATAGAATTTAACTGAAAGTCAGTGTGTCAAATAGAATTTTATCTGAAAGTCAGTGTAACAGTGGGAAGATGAGAACATAGGACTGGTATCTCGGGAAAACTGAGATATTTCAGACATGAAATGTCTGTATGGCACGGAATGAAATCCGTAATGTGTTTTTTGTGTATTTCTTTCATATGATGCAAAGGATCCTGGTACATTTTTTTTCTTCTAGTTAAATCTTGCCCCTTTCTCCTCCTCTTCTTTATAATCTAAATGTTCAATTATCTGACACCACCCATGAGTTCTTGACTAATCTCTTAGCAGGCACCCAATTCACAAACTCAAAGAAGGAAAAAAAACTTATATGTCCACAAAAAAATTATATATATATATGTATATATATGTGTGTGTGTGTGTGTGTGTGTGTGTGTATATATATATATATATATATATAAATCCCCATTTCAGCCCATAAAACTGACAATACATATAATTTAATCAGTCAGATCTACTTACTAATTATATGATTAGGCAATTCAGTAGCCCTTTGAGTTGTTTCCTCACATATAAAATAAGGTTAATATTTCCTATCTGATCTACCTTTTAGAATGCTTGTGAGGAGCAAGTGAGATAATGTACATGAAAAAGTTCTGAAACTATAAAAACACTTTATGGATTTAAAGTGGAATGATTTCAATGGTCTGCCAAGCATATCAATCAACAATATTGATGATCTTGTGGTATTCCATATTACTTGGAATAAATCAAGTTCTTTTAAAATTGTATTAGTCTAGAGAGAAAATTAAGAATGTGTGGGAAGAAACATTTTTAAAGATAATTGATCAGTGATGGTGATTGTTAAATATTTATCAATCTGAAATATTAGTATTAGTGATCAAAGAATATACTATTAGCCACATTTAGAAAACCATTAAAAATTTTTAATTGACGAAATCAATTTCATCTCTTTCCCTCACAATTCTAAGGAAAGAAAAGAAAGGTCTTTTAAATAAAAATGCATCATAAAGCAAAAAAAAAATTATGTATTGGCTATGTTTTATATGTACATGTATATATACATATATAGACATTCATGTTTATGTGTATATTGTATATATGTATGTATATGTATATATATGTGTGTGTATATATATATATATATATATGTTTATGTTTATGTTGGGTTTTCTGGAATCATAGTCATTGTGTTCCTTAGAGGTCTAAGTCTTTCAAAGTTTTTCACTTTTGCAATCTTGGTTGCATTTCTGGTTCTATTCTATTCTCTCTGCATAATATCATATGAATATTCTCAGGTCACTCTGAAAACATGCTCTTCATCCTTTCTTATAGTACAACAGTATTCTATTAAATTCATATACCACAATTTGTTCAGCCTTTCCTTAGTTGATGGATATCATTTACTCTCTTTTTAACTGCCACCACAAAAAGCTGCTGTAAATATTTTTTGTATATACAAATACTTTTCTTCTTTAATTGCTTTGGAAGATAGAAGCACCTAATCATGGTATCACTTGGTCAAAGGATAAGCTATTTATTAACTTTTGGGGCATAATTTAAAATTACTTTCCATAATGGTAGGACCAGTCCAAAATTCTTCTAATAGTGCATTTGTGAGAAATGATTATTAATAATCAATATGTTAAGGAGATCCAGAGTTTCCTCTTTCTTCCAAAGTCCTTCAGGTTTTTCTGAAATACATTGATGAGATTGCATTAACTCTCCTAGATCTTGGTCAGACCTCACCCAACCAAGCAAGGAATTTAATCTAGGGCACAGAAGCTCATAGTCTTCTCAGTTTTGGGTGGAGACAAATCCTTTTGTTTATATAACCAAGGCTTCTCTTTGGTGGTAGTTATAGGAAGGGATTGAAGAGGAAATACATTCTTTGAATTGATAGCCCAAGACAAGGGATGATCTGAGTAGAGATAATGTCTCTGTGCAGGAGTCCGCTCTCTGTCCCATTGAACACCTACTGTTTCAAGGATGTAAAAATTGAGTCTTACAATGATTATCTTTGGTTTGAGAGAGACAACCAAATGACTATCCTTTTATTAATAATCTGCTGGCCTTATTAATAGAATAATTAAATTACCCATCAACTATGTCTCTCAACTTTTTTTGGGGGTGGGGGTAGGGCAATGAGGGTTAAGTGATTTGCCCAGGGTCACACAGCTTAGTAAATGTAATCTCATTTTCCCATAGTCATTCCTACACTTGTCATTGTTTTCTTTCCCTTTTTTTGTTCAGTTTTGTTAATTTGGTGAATGTATAGTAGACCCTTGATTGCTTTAATTTGTATTTTTCTAAGTATAAGGTATTTAGAAGATTTTTTTCCCTTATGGCTATTGATATTGTAGAATTCTTTTATGAGAAAACTGTCTACCCAATTCTTATAAATTTGAGCCAATTTTTTCTTTATCTTAGAATAATTCTACAAAGATTTTTGGAAAATCTTTTTGTAACCTTGCCTTGTAAACTAATGGTAAACCCAAAGGTAATTTTGTTTTTGTTTTGCCTTGGTAAACATCTCAGAAAACAATGGCAAGTTATATAATTTTGTCTTATTCTTCTATGATTATGGAAAATTCACTCAAGCTATGTTACTTCCATACCTTCTATGTAACTCATTTCCATATTTTCTTGTGAATCTTCCACAGTAGAATTTATCTAATGTCACAAATGCTTTTCTCTAAGTGTTGTAATGTTTCAAAGGTACTAGTACAGAGCCATTTTGTCTATTGGTTAACCCTTGATCTTGTTATATGACTGATCCATTTCATTTTCTAGTTGTACGGATCAGTGATGATATATTTTACACTATATTTTATACTTATACATACTTCTTCCCAGATGATATGATAACCATGTTTATTTGCTCTTTGCATTGAATTCCTCAGAGATTACAATATTTTGTAAATGGTATCTTTACAGTATCACCAGAAGAACATTGGTATTAAAAAAGGGGCCTTCATTTCTGGAAAGAAATTGAGATTATATTTTTATTAAATAGATACATATTTGAATAAAAGCTTACTTCCAAAGAACATTTCCCATTATTTGGAGGTCATTGGGCTAAAGAAGTACTATAGGAATTTTTGGAAACAAGTTCTATAGGAATATTTTTTATCACTGTAAATAATAGAATAGAGAGTATATAGGTCCGAATTGAGTAAGAATTATATATGAGGCAAAGTTTGTGTGGAAATTTCTCCATTCTCACTTGATACCTTTAAATGATGCCATAATTTCCCCTCCTAGATTTCTGATACCTCCTAAGCATGTCATCTGCCCATATGGTTGTGCTCTCCCTGATTATTGAGCTATGCTCCTACTCCTATCTTGGTCACTGCTCCCCATTCATCTTCTCTGTCCTAAAATATCAAGACTTTTCTCTGCTAGGTGACAGACAGCTAATTTGAGAAATTGATCAATTTCATCATCCTGGATTAATATTTTTAAAGGCACTTTTTTTTTCTTCTTTATTGTATTGTTTTTTATTATAACCTTATGCAAAATATTCATTTCAATTTCTGCCTTTTGGATTCAGCTGAAGCATATACATTTTGTAGCTGCTCATTTTAATTTTGTATGAGTTTTCATGTCATAAATGCATTTCTAGTATGTAGCAAATGCTTGGTTTCTGTTTTCTGAAGTTTCTTGCAGCTTTCATTGCTTAGCTTCTTCCCAATCAATCACCTGTTTTCCCCTTATCAATGAACTTTTCCAGTCATATATTTACAGATAATACATAGAAAGTTGGGGCAGCTAGGTGGCATAGTGGAGAGAGCACTAGGCCTTGAGTCAGGAAGACATGAGTTCAAATGTAGCCTCAGACACTTATTAGCTATGTGACCCTGGGCAAGTCCATCCAACCCTGTTTGCCTCAGTTTCCTTATCTATAAAGTAATCTGGAGAAGGAAATTGCAAATCACTCCAGTATTTTTGTCAAGAAAACCCCAAATGGGGTCAATCTCATCCAACAATTAGTATAAAACAGGACTGAGAGTAAATACCTGTGGTCCATAACTTATTTAACTTCCTAAACTGGATCCTGCCTGTGTACTTACACCTATGGTATCTTCATGACCATTCCTGCTTTCACTTTCTCTTCTGGACATTGTTTGATCTTTGATAATACTTAGACCACTCCTTCCTTCCTTGGCTCGTGGTTCTAATATTTCCTGACTGCCACCATATATCCATGTATAACAATTTTATTAGAACTAAACACTGACATTTTATACATAGTTATTACTGGATACTTTGTTGACTGATATCTGTGTTAAATGAGATATAAGGAAGAGATATTTGTTTTTAACTTAAGGTGATACAAGAACTCGAACATTCAGATCCAAGAAGTAAGAATATAGATAAATTTCATTAGTAAAATGTGGAGTTAATACTTATTTGACTGGCAACTCATATTGAAATGGAGGTAGGAAAAAAGCCTTGCAGTATTGTAAGGATTTCTGGGAGAACTATATAAACGCAAAATATTTGGTTCAAAGACAAAGGATTTTAATGATTTGTCCATGTATCTTTTTCTGGGGGGGGGGAGAGGCTGGGGAGTGAGGTTAAGTGACTTGCCCAGGATCACACAGCTAGTAAGCGTCAGTTGTCTGAGGCCTGACCTGAACTGAATCCAGGGCCGATGTTCTATCCACTGTGCCACCCAGCTGCTCCCTTGTCCATGTATCTTAAAAGAGCTGACAATATTTTGCCCCAAAACATTGAGAGGTAAGGAAGAGGATATACTGCTCCTCTGTGGTATAAATTATTGTAGGATTTTTCTTTTAGCATCACTAAAATGGAAACAGGTTAAAACATTTTCAAGTAGTTTCACATTACTGAAGAAAATAATCAAATTCATTGGAGTCTCATTGCTCTTTTCTTTTATGATGGTTAGTAGATCTAATTAATGAAGCTTTCCCCTCACCATATTTCTCTCACTCTGTCTCTGCTCTGTCTCTCTCATTCCATCTCATTACTTGTTTTCTTTTTCATCATAAAGTTATTTTATTATTTTCTAGTTACATGTAGAGATAATTTTCAACATTTGTTTTTATAAGATTTCTAGTTTCAAATTGTTTTCCCTCCTCTCCCTTATCCTTCCCCAAGACAGTAAGCAATCTGATATAGGTTATATATGTACAATCACATTAAATATGTTTCTGCATTAGTCATGCTGTGAAAGAAGAATCAGAGAAAAATGGAAAAAAGCTAAAAAAAGTAAAAAAAGATATGTATAAATAGTATGGTTCAATCTGCATCTAGATCCCAGAGTTCTTTTTTTCTGGATTTGGAGAGCATTTTCCATCATGAGTCCTTTGGAACTATCTTGGACCATTGATACTGTGTACCATGTTCTACTGGTTCTGCTCATCTCACTGAGCATCATTTCATGTAAGTCCTTCCAGGTTTCTCTGAAATATGTCTGTTTGTCGTTTCATAGAACACAATAGTATTCCATTACATTCATATACTACAACTTGTTCAGCCATTCCCCGCATCCCCTCAATTTACAATTCCTTGCCACCACAAAAAGAGCAGCTATAAATATTTTTGTACATGTAGGTCCTTTTCCCTTCTTTATGATATCTTTGGTAAAAAGACCTAATAGTGGTATTGCTGGGTCAAAGGGTGTGCACAGCTTTATAACCCTTTGGGCATAGTTCCAAAGTGCTCTTCAGAATGGCTGAATCAGTTCACAGCTCCATCAACAATGCATTAGTGTTTCAATTTTTTCACAGCTTCTCTAACATTTATTATTTTCCTTTTTTTCATATTAGCCAATTTGATAGGTGTGAGGTGGTAACTCAGAGTTGTTTTAATTTTCATTTCTCTAATCTATAGTGATTTAGAGCATTTTTTCATATGGCAATAGATAGCTTTGATTTCTTCATCTAAAGGCACTTAATTTTAAAAACAAATGCTTATACTTGGTTGATCTTTGGAAACTTGAGGAAAAAATTCTGTTAAACTAAAAGAACAGACTATACCTGTAATGTTGGGGAAGGAGACTCTCCTTTTGAAGAAGGTTCTTTATCCAAACTCCAACATATACCAGGAGGATATGAAAAGACATAACTTAAAGACATAAATAAGTACATGGCCACTTTGTTGTGGTGCTCAGTTACTGGATGGATACAATAATTAGTATTGGTAAAATGAAACCAATTAGTAAATCAATCAAAATTCAATAAGCATTTCTTAATTGTCTAATATATATGCCAGAAAAGAATTATATAGTCACAGCTCTTAAGAACCTTAAATTATAATTAGGAAACTATATATACACATACATATATAGGTATGTTCAGGATTATTATTAAATTGGTATCCAAATCAGAGATCTGTCTCCCCAAAATTCTTGAATGTATCACTTCTTCATTCACAGAACCAGGACTTTAGTTCAGTCCCTCATCCCTTCTCATCTGAAGTACGATAATAGTCTCCATTTTGGTTTCCTTACTTCAAGCTTTTCCCCATTCCAGTCCATCCTTTAGGTGCCAAAGTGATTTTTTAAAAAATGCTGATTATGTAAACTTCTTCCTATACAAACTCCAATGGTTCCTAATTGCCTCTAAGATCACATATAAACTCTTTTGTTTAAAATTTTACTTTCTGCACAACTTAGCCCTTTCATGTATTTCTACAAATTACTCCCCTCTTTGCATTCTGTGTTAAAGGCTTAATTTGCCACACTCTGTGTTACATATACGATGCTCCATCTTTTAAATCAGTACCTTTACATTGGCTTTCTCCGACATATAGAATGCATTCTCTCTTCATTTATGTCTCTTAGAATATCTGCTTTCTATTAAGACTAAGCTTAAGTACCGTCTTTTTTGAAAAACTCTTTTTTGGTATCCCCTGCTGCTAGAAAAAAAAGCAAAAACCTAAAAAACAACTTTCTTAAAACTACCTTAAACCCATAGACTTCAGTTTCTGGGATAAGAATTCACTATTTAACAAAACCTGCTGGGAAAACTGGAAAATAGTATGGCAGAAATTAGGCATAGACCAACTTTTTTTTTGAGTCAATTGGGGTTAAGTGACTTGCCTAGGGTCACACAGCTAGTAAGTGTTAAGTGTCTGAGGCTGGATTTGAACTCAGGTCCTCCTGACTCCAGGGCCGGTGCTCTGTCCACTGTGCTACCTAGCTTCCCCTATAGACCAACATTTTACTATTTTACTATGTACAAAAATAAAGTCAAAATGGGTACATGATTTAGACATAAAGGGTGATACCACAGGCAAATTAGGAGGGGGAAGAATAGTTTAGGGGGGCAGAGCCAAGATGGCAGAGGAAAGGCTGTGACTCTCTGAACTCCTGACAAATCTGTCCACATATCTCCAAAAAAAAATGCCATAAGAGGGAGTAGAATGGAGGGTAATACAGTTAGCAATAGTGATTGTGGAAAAAAATGATGAGCACGATGCTATCAGAAGGATGTGTGGACAATGCAAACCATCAACAGAGAAAGAACTGATGGTATATGAATACAGATTGAAGTATAATTTTATTTGTTAGTTCCTCTTTCTAAAGTTATTTTGTCTGTTTTCTTTCACAACCTGACTAATGTGAAGATGTTTTGCATCACTGCACATGTATAACTTATATTGAATTGCTTGATGTCTTAGGGAGAAGTGAGGAAGGAGGGAGGAAGAAAATTTGGAACATAAGTTTTAAAAAATCAATGGGGGGGGCAGCTAGATGGCACAGTGGATAGAGCACCGGCCCTGGAGTCAGGAGTACCTGAGGTCGAATCCGGCCTCAGACACTTAACACTTGCTAGCTGTGTGACCCTGGGCAAGTCACTTAACCCCAATTGCCTCACTAAAAAAAAAAAAAGAAAAAAGAAAAAAAATCAATGGGAAAAATTGGTGTTTTTTACATATAACTTGGGGAAAATTCTAAATAAATACATAAAATTAAATTTAAAAACAAAAACAAACAGAAAACAAACAATAGAGATCCAAATGAAAGCCAGGTTCACTAACCACAATTCTTCACATTCCAAGTTAGATCAGGCCAACAGGTGGTCAATAACAACATTTTTGCCTAAAAAATTTAATTAAAATATAATAAAAATAGTTTACCTGTGAGGTCTATAGAAAGGGACAGTATTTATAACCAAAAAAGAGGTAGTGAACATTATGAAATGCAAAATAGATTATTTTGATTACACTAAATTAAAAAGGTTTTTGCACAGACAAAACCAATGCAAACAACATTAGAAGGAAATCATAAATCTGAGAAGCAATTTTTACAGCCAATGTTTCTTATAAAGGCACATTTCTCAGATATACAGAGAATTAATAAAATATATAAAGATACAAGTCATTCTCCAATTGAGAAATGGTCAAAGTATATGAATAGGCAGTTTTCTGGTGAAGAAATAACAGCTATCTACAGTCATATAAAAATGTTCTAAATCACTATTAATTAGAGAACTACAAATTAAAACAGCTCTGAGGTACCACCTGACACCTATCATATTGGCTAGTATGGCAGAAAAGAAACATGATTAATGTTGGAGTATATGTAAAAAAATTGGAACACTGATGCATTGTTGGTGGAATTGTGAACTGATTCATTCTAGACAGCAATTTGGAACTTATATAAATTTGGAATTTATACCCCAAAGGACTATAAAACTGCACATATCCTCTGACCAAGCAATACTACTACTAGGTCTGTATCCCAAGGAGATCATAAAAAAGGGAAAAAGATGCACATTAATGGAAATATTTGTAGGTGCTCTTTTTGTGGGGGCAAAGAATTGGAAGTTGGGGGAATGCCTATGAACTGGGGAATGGCTGAACAAGTTGTGGTGTATGAACATTATGGAATACTATTGTGTTATAAGAAAGAATGTGCAGGCTGATTTTAGAAAAATGTGAAAAAAGTTACATGAACTGATGCTGAGTGAAGTGAGCAGAACCAGGAGAACATTGTATACAATAACAGCAACATTGTGTGATGATCCAATATGATAGACTTAGCTCTTCTCAGCTATGCAATTATCCCAGGTAATTACAGAAGACTCGTGAAAGAAAATCATCTACAAATTTAGAAAAAGAGCTATAGATTCTGACTGCAAATCAAAGCATACCATTTTAACTTTATTTGTTGTCTTTTTTCTCTTGTGATTTTCCCCTTTTCTTTACAGCATGACTAATATGGAAATATGTTTAACCTGATTGTGCAGATATAACCTATATCATATTTCTTGATGTCTTGAGGAGGAGGCAGGAAGGGAGGGGAGACTGGAAGAAAAAATTGGAACTCAAAATCTTACAGAAATGAATTTTGAAAACATCTTTACATGTAATTGGAAAAAAATGCTATTAAGGAAAAAAAAAAAGAAAAGAAAGTACCTTAAACTCATTACGTATCTATTCAGTATACTCACATGTGTACTGTATATGTTGTTTCTACTATTATAATGTAAGATCCTTGAGGGCAGGTACAGTTTTACTTATTTCTTTGTATCTTAGAAGCTTAGCCCAGTGTCTTTCACTGGGCTAGAATTTGGTGTGGTTAGGCTATCTCAAATTTTCTTTTTACTTAATGTGGTTATATTCAAGCAAAAATTTCATTTTATAACAACAAAGATTTTTTTATGTTCTTTAATTTTCTGTGATCTAAATGAGGAAACCTTTTATGTCTGGATGAGGGATGTATAAGGAAAGACTAAGGGTATGAGGGTCAGGAGATTATAACTTAGTAAGGAAAATACATCCAGATTTAGATTTTCAAACAACCATGGTCATGGATGGGGGTTCTGACATCATTGTGTATTTCCTTTTAATTTGAATTTTACCTCTTTTAATACTTTGATCAATGGGCGCTTTCATAAGTATGGCTACTTCATCTATCAGTACATATTAATCACCCATCCATGCCTTCTCATCCTGTAAAATTAATGTCTATTGCCTTCCATAAATCCTCAAAAGAAAATCTATAAAATACCTAGTATTGCTGTGTATGGAGTGTTGAATTTGAAGGCAGAAAGACCTGAGGTAAAATTTCATCTCTCACATTTACTAATTGTATAACCCTGGACTATAAAATTTGAAAAATAATAACACTTGTCTCTTGGGGTTGTTATATGTAAAGTTAATGTATATAAAGCATTCCACAACCTTTCAAGCTGTATATAAGTGCTAGATATTAAATTTTCCCATAGGACATTAATATTTCTTAAAGAATCACAGAATATCATGGTTATAAGGGAACTTAGACTACTTAGTTCAATGTGTACCTATCATGAATTATCTCTAAAAGCTTCAAGAATATGAAGTGTCATCTTCCCTTTTATATTAGATAAAGGACAAGAGAGATTACAAGTTATTTTAGACAAAAAGGATTTGGATGAATATTAGAAAAATTTTTGACTGTGTATGTGTGTGTGTGTGTGTGTATATATATATATATATATATATATATATATATATATATATTTATATATTTATTTATATATTTATTTATTTATTTATAGGTTTCTGAACATTTAGAATGTGTGTCAGATGAAGTCCAGATTTCCTTTTTGTTTCTGTCACAAACTCTATGGTGGGTCTCTTCCCTTGCCCCTAAAATTCTTCTAATTTTTTATTTCAGCAACAAGTTTCTCATTTTTTTGGTAAGAATCAGGTATAGAATATGATTACTCTTGTAATTTTCCCCACTTTTTAAAGTATGAATTTATCATTAAAATTAGGTCATTGATTACTTCTTTGTTCTGATGTTGGCAAAGAGAGTTCCAAGATATATGTAGATCACTGAAATCATCCATTGCTATAGAATCTCACCTCACTGTCAAGCTTGTGATCTCTTTTCTAAATACCTCATCTAATTCCTTCAGTCTCATTTGTCAATAACACACCCTCAACTCAATATTGCTTCTATTTTTTCTTTCATTGATTGTTACCCAAATGCTTTCTCTTGTGTGTTTCCTCTTGGATAACTGAATTTGCTCATGTGAATATAACTTCTTCATATCCTATATTGCTACATGTTCCATTTTATCTTATTTTTACCTGAGGTCAATGTGTTGTCACTTTTTCTTAATTGCTTTAATGTAATATAAGAGAGCTCTCACAGGGTGAGGCTAATATGTAAAAAAGGAAATGGGAAGGGAATAAGTATTTATTAAGCACTGTGTGTCAAGTACTATGCTAAGTGCTTTATAAATATTATCTCACTTGATTCTCACATTACTATGAGGTAGATGCTATTATTATCATCTTTATGTTACAGTTTAAGACACAGAGTCAGAGAGAGGTTAAGTGACTTGCCCAGGGTCACATAGTTAATAAGTGTCTGAGGCTGGATTTGAACTCAGGTCTCCCTACCTAATTCAATCTAGTACTCTATCCACTGTAACACTTTGCTTTTGTAATATAAAAAATGTGTATATATACATATATATAATATATATACATATATATAATATATATACATATATATATACGATTCAAAAAAGTAAGGTATGCCATTTTAAAGCCAATATTTTTAGTCATGAATCCCATTCTTAAAAATAAAATCAGTTAATATCTCTAGCATCCAAGGTGTACTTACCTAGACTGGTTCAAAGACCACCCCCATCCCTACTCCTATCCCCCATCCCTGGACTCATACTTTAAGCTGCAAAAATAAGTCTCTGAGCTTGTCAGAAAATAGCATAGCCTTCAATAATGTAATATGTCATGTGAAAAAGTGAGACTCTAGGGGAATATAATATTAATGATGATTTCAAAAATTTTGGATTCATACTAGATCAACTCTAGCATTATCTTAGGACCAATAATATTTTGCTATGCTCCTTGAAAATATTTTCTTATTATTGGAAATTTCTGTATCCAGAATCCAATCAATCTACCCGGTTATCACTTTCATTTAGGTGATACTTAAGGTGAAAGTTATTCATTTAGCGTGGTA
Source organism: Dromiciops gliroides (assembly GCF_019393635.1). NCBI lineage: Eukaryota > Metazoa > Chordata > Mammalia > Microbiotheria > Microbiotheriidae > Dromiciops > Dromiciops gliroides. The sequence continues at coordinate 157,084,972 of NC_057861.1, read as the reverse complement.
TATTAAAATAACACTGTAAATCTACCTCTGCTACCTACTAACTGTGTGACTCTAAACAGCAAAAATTGCTCTGTTTTTGTTTTCTCCATTCTAATATAGAGATAATAGTCTACCACCATAACCCTGGTCAGAATAGACATTTTATGTATTATAATAATGCAATTTCTACAGACTCCTTTATCATTTTCATCCCAGTTGTGACTATATTCTTGTGTGAGTTCTCTGATATTGAATAGGTGAGTATTCTCATAAAATGTTTCCCATTCATTACCCTTTAGACCAGAAAGGGTTCCATGAACATTCCAGGAAACACTTAGGGTCCAGAGATCTAGATTAGTGGTTTAATTTGTACAATCACTAAGTTTCCAAGATTTGACTCATTCTTTTATAGGACATGGCTGTAGGTCAGGTGATACTAATTTATTCTCTTCCCATGGAATGATGTAACATGATAGATTCTTACTAGTCCAGTGGTTTTGATGTCTCTCTTTTTGCAAACAAAATATTGCATAGGAAACTTGAGAAATATTCTAAGAATGATTACAAAAATTAAAATCTGGTAAATAGTTCCTAGGAGGAAAATAAAAATGAACCAAGCTTATGAAGCTTAGAAAAGAGATAGCTTCAAGAATGTGACATGAGATATATTTTCTTCAAATTACACTGCATATAGAGGGATTTTGAGTTTAATTTGAACAATAGGGAATTAGGTTGAACATTATTAGAATATACTAGTTGGCCTTTATAGACTTTACCCATGTGACCTTTTTCTGGTGGAATCTAGGAAAAGTCTAGGTGGTATTTATTGGAGAGGTTTAACTGAAATGTAATCTTGTTCAAAAGTGAATAGATAGATTGAGATAGATCCTGAGGTTCCTTCAAGCTCTATAATTCTTAAAATATGTGTATATTTTTGATAATATCATAATATATTTGAAATTAGGGACATTCACATGTGTATATATGTATAAATTTATCATTTGATACTTCAGTGAACTGTGATTTTGTTGGTGAGAGTTCTTCTCTTACCAAAACCTATCACCCCTCCACTCTGACTTAATGAAAAACCTTTGACAATTTCAGTGGCCAAGAAAATCTCATCACCTTTTGGCCAAAATGGTAATATGTTTTTCTGAACTCAACTAGTCTGGTCCTTGGGTAGCAGAATTTAAGTTCTTGGAGAGTTTATTTTTAATATTTTGTTCCCAAAACAAACATCAGTTCTTGGCACATACTATATGCATAATAAATACCTCTTGATTGTTTGACTATCCCATTGAGATCGTAGAGCTTCTTTTCACATTTGAAAGACCTTCTGAAGTTTGGAATAGGCTTTGTGGACCCAGGAACAATCTTTATGCCACAATCATGTATCAGAGGCCTTTAAAAGTCCTGTAGTGCAGGACATACATTTATAGATAAGCATACATATATAGAGAAAATACTCAATATATTTGCATAATATTCCATGTTCATATACATTACACATTGACACAATTTTGATATTCCTCTTAAATTTCCTACCAAATTTCCAAAGAGGTAATAATTTTAGTTCTACTGCCAAAGAGGCATTGCCTTTAAATCATTGCTTCTAAATTTTCTTTCTTTAGTTTCTATACGTCAGAACAGTGTGTGTGCAGAAATGCTAATTAATGCTATTGCTTTATTCTGCTGTGCCTATCTGACATTCGTTTCCTACCCCCTTCTCCTCCTTCTAGCACTCACTTCAGATAATTTTGCTTTTGATTCACTCCTTGAATTTGCTGAGATAATCTCCAAGGAGATACTCATATCATGAGCCTCTGGGCTGCATGTCTCCTATTGCCAGTTTTTTTTGGTGGGGGAAGGGAAATCCCCAAAGCATAACATGTTAATTTGGCTGACTCCCAGGTTCCTTGAAGCCTGCTCTTTCTGCTGTGTCTCTTGATAAGAGAATAATTTATTAGTTAAAGGTCCTCAGCCAAATTTGGAGAGAAATTTGTTATTATAACCAACTCACCATTAGGAATATGTAGAGATCATATCTTTTGAGATTTGTGTTAGAGAAGAGTTAGTGAAAATTTGTATTTGAGTTGATATTAGGAAGATAAGGCATAGTTTTATATTAGCAATAAATATAATAGTAATAAAGAGAGGGGGGTGTTTTTGACAGGTTATTTGGCAGTTGAACATGAGACACTGGAGGTTAGTCCATCTTTTCCTTTAGACATGTTAAACTTGATATTTCCCAAACTGAGTTAATTATCTTTCCCCAGCCCCCACCCTAGCCTCCCTCTTCCTTACTTTTCTATTCTAGTTGAAGATACCATCAACTTTGCAGTCACTCAGGCTTACAATCTAGATGTCAGCCTCATTCTCTTTCACCCCCATATCCAATCTGTTGCCAATGCCCATGGATTTCTCTTTTGTAAAATCACTTAATTATTTCCCCTTCTCTCTTCTGACACTACCAGCTTGTACCCTTGTATGGTCTTAGTCTATATTCTCCATATTCCTGCTGCTATGTTCTTCAGTCTTTGAATACTGTGTTCTTCAGAGAACATAAGAATGGTTCAGGCCTGGAGGATTCACACCTTCCGTAATCCCTAAATTGTTTCATCAGTGATATGGTCTATTTGCTGATTTACTTGACTTTCTTAGTTCTAGATTCTAGTTTGGTTTGGGGCAACACAATTGCAGTCTTATCTCTGGGTGGGTCTCCAATAGACAGTTGCTGGATTCAGCCCCAGTCTTCAAGTTGGAACACTCTGCAGGTTTAGAGTAACAGAGCTATAGGCCAAAAATTTATCCTTTAGCACCTACCCTGGTCTCTCACCTGAGTTGAGATCTAGATCCTATTCCTGGGTCAATGGGATGGAGCTTCCTGCCTGCCTCTGGTTTGTACCCAACCATAGAATACACAGTTCTTCTCTGGGGTCAAAGTAACAGAGTTTCTAATTTACCCAATTCCATAATTCCTGCCCTTGAATGTAACTTGAGTAGGCCAAATTTGTGATTTTAGGTAGAAAAAAAATACCCATTTTGGCTTCTCCTTAGATTTCCATATCACTTCCAGGTCTACCATTTTTCTTTTCTTTTTGGAGTTGTTGTAGTAACAATACATTTTATCTTCTTACCCTATTCATGATTTTTATTGTATCTTTTATATGAGTCTATACTTGATGTTCTTTATTACCCTCCTCTCCCTTTAAACTCTTTTTCCACCTCCAATTATTTTCTTTGGTAACCTCATTTGATCCTAGAGATTCAACTATCAACACCCTAAATCTGTTTCATCACTCCTGAGTTTTCTTCTGAGCTGTAGATATCTACAGTCTATATCTACTTGAATATTTAATCAGCATTTCAAACTCAACATTTCCCAAAATGAGATTATTATTTACTCTAAACACACTCCTCCTTTTGAATTAAACATTTCTATTTATGAGGTGATCATTCATTTAGTTTTCCATTTACTTTGCCCTTTATACCCAATCAGAAACAAAGTCCTATGGAATCCACCTCTGCAACATCTCTTGCACCTGTGTCCTCTTCTCTGTTCTCAGTTCTGGCCTTAACCACAAAGTCAGTCTGTTTTTTACTTGTAATTCTTCAATGGACTCCTAATGGGGTTCTACCTTTATTTTCTTCCTCCCCCTATATATCCTTCAATATACTGCTAGGATACAGTTTCCTCTTGATATATCCAGTGACATCAGATCTCTCTCGTCTTCTTTCATATTACTCTTTCCATGTACTGTAATCTGACTAAACTGAGCTACCTACTATCTTCCTACTTCTAATATATTTGCTTATGAATTTCCCCTTCCATGAGATATATTTTTTAACTCTTTTCATTTATTGAGTTTCTTTGTTGTTGTTCAGTCATTTTGGTCATGTCTGACTCTTTGTGATTCCATTTTGGGTTTTCTTTCTGGAATGGTCTGCCATTTCCTTTGCCTTCTCCATCTCATTTTACAGATGAAGAAATTGAGTCAAACAGGGTTAAGTGACTTACCCAGGGACACACAGATAATATGTGTCTGAGGCCAGATTCGAAATCAGGGAGAGTAGTCCTCCTGACTCAAGGCCCAGCATTTTATCATCTCCACTACTTAGCTGCCACATCTTAATAAAGCCCCAATAAAAAGCCATTTCTTCCATAAAGTTTTTCATGTACCCTGAGATTAAGAGACCATAGTGTTCAGAGTTTGAAAGCATTAGTTGAACTCCTTTATTTTACAAATATGGAAACCAATTCCCTTAAGAAATTAAATGCCCAAGGTAATACAGGTATGTAGTAGCAGAACCAAATTTGGAAAACAAATATTCTGACTCCAAATCTGTTGTTCTTTGTAGCCATTTCTGTACTTTATCCCTAGTACCTTACATATAACTTTGCTTTCTTTAATTGTACATTATGTATATATGTGCTTCATTTTCTTATTAGAATGTAAACTTCACAAATGCAGGACCCAAGTTTTAGAGAAATTTTGGATTATCATTATACTGTCGTATACATATCCTTGACATAGTATATTTTTAGAATATTGAATGAAAATGGTTTTAAAAAAATCTTGACTACAGATGGTAAATGATTAGGTTCTAAAAGATATCCAGTATTTATAAAAATGCTACTTTGGTGGGGTAAGAAGGTTGAAATATTTTCAGTATGGGGATTATTATGGGAAAACTTTAGTTGGCATGTAAAAAGATTTTAAGGGACAGTTTCAAGAATAGCTATGTATAGAAATTTTTGGAAGTAATGGTAGATAATGTTGAAAAGCTAACTTAGGATGAATTTGTTGAATTTTAAAAATACCTGCCACAGTAATTTGTCTTTATCCATCAGGAAGTAATGACCATGAAGGTTTTTAAGCAGAGGAAGAATAGGATACATTTCTGTGATAATGAAGTTAATCTGTCATTGAGAAAACAGTGGATAGAGGACCAAATTTAGAGTCAGAAAATTCTGGATTCAAATTCTGACCCTGGAACATAGTAGCAATGTGATTGTAGGCAACTCACAACTTTTTTTTATCATAAAAGTATTTTATTATTTTGCAGTTAACTGTAAATATAGTTTTCACTATTTTTTATGAGATTTTGAGTTCCAAAATTTTTCTCCATTCCTCTCTTCCTTACCCCCTTCCCAGGAGAGAAAGCTATCTGATATAGGTTATATAGAACTATCACATTAAACATATTTTCACTTCAGTCATGTTGAGTCACTTAGCTTCTTTGTTGTCTCACATAATAGTCTCTAAGATCACAAGTTACTAATGAGTTTTTGACCAGCATCAATGAAGAGAGTTTTCACAAAGTGAATTCTCTAAGCTGAGGAAATTGTAGGTCTAGATTTTGCTTCCCCTAGTCTTAAAAAATCTATCACTACTGTTCAAGACATTAAGACTGTCTTGCTTTGCACGAAGGGGTAAAGATCAGAGGATAAAAAATCTGTTGGTAGGCCATTATTTTCTAGGCATTGGGCAATATTTAAATACTTTGAGGGAAGGTACTGTTTTCTTTTTCTCCTTAAATCTCCAGTGCCCAGCACAATGTCAGCTGCAGAGGAGACACTAACTGTTGAGTTTAATTAAATTTATCAAAAACTTGAGTAAGTGTGATGTCAGTGGCATTCTTTCACCTATTGAAAGAAGCCCCAAAATGAAACTCCCCCTGGGGATATACCATTGCCAAAAATCTAGAACTTGTAGACAAAAATAATTTAATACACTGCAACTAGCCAGAAAGAAAGAATTCAAGTATTAAAAAACCACAGTCAAGATCAAGCAAGATTTATTTACTAGGATGCTAAAGGAGTACAGTATGAATGAGATATTCCAAAAGGAAAAATACAGAGGTCTACAACGAAGAATAACTTGCCCAGAGAAACTGAAGAGGGGAAAATAGACATAAAAAAAAAGAAATTCCCAATATCCCTAGTGAAAAATCCAGAGTTGAAATTGAACTTTGATACATAAAAAAGGAAGTCAAAATAAAAATGGAAAAGTAATTACAAGTGAATAATCTGAAGGGACTTCATAATTATATCAATAAATATAAAATCTTTTTGACAAAATACAATTTTAAAACAAAAAGCACTTAAAATAAATGGAAATATCTTTAAAATGATACATAGAATATATCTAAAACCAAGAGCTGCTATTATTTGCATTTGGAATACTCTAGAATCCTTTCCAATGAATTCAGGGGTGAATCATAGCTATTCACTGTCATTTCTTCTGACTGACATAGTATAAGAAGTGATCACTATAAGCAATAAGACAAGAAAAATAAGTTGAGGAAATAATCAAAGGCAAATAAAAATAAAATGATTAATTTTTTTCATATGATATGATGATATGCTTCCAGGATATTAAAGAGTTAGCTAAGGTTAATTAAAACACCAAATTTAGAAAATTTACAGTATATTAAAAAATCCATAATAATCAACAAAGGAAACCAACATGAAGAGATAGAAAGAAAAATTCCATTAACATTACTACAAATTTTCTAAAATACTTGGAAAAGTATCTTTGAAGGTATATCTAAGAAGTATAGAAATACAGCTCTAAAGAACTCTTTCCAAAAATACAGATCTGAATAATTAGGATTTTTTTTTGCTTGTCAGCCAATATAATCAAAATTGCAATATTGCCAAATTAATTTTCTCATTCAATGGCATAACTGTCAAACTACCAAAGTATTACTTTATAGTAATAAAAAGTAATAAGAAAATTTATATGGGTTTTTAAAAAATGTTGAGACTCTCACAAGAAATGAAAAGAAATGGAAATAAGGGGTTTGAGCTAGCAGTGAGTGCTAGGTTTCAAACTATATTAAAAATCAATTTTTATTAAAATAATTTTGTAATATTTAATAGATTAATCAGGAATAGATCAGGTACACAACATACAAAAATAAATTTATCTAACATTCAATACATACAAACACAAGAAACACAATATCTAATATTCAATAAACATAAGCACTCCAGCCATTGTGATAAGGACTCATTATTTGATGAAATCTAGTAGGAAAACTTAACTATCAGTATGGGGAAAAATAGATTTGCAACAATATTTTACAACTTAAACAAAGATAAATTCCAAATGGGTATGCAATCTGGATATAAAAGGTGACACAGTAAATAAACATGGAAAAATATCAGATTTGTGAATAAGAAAAAAGTTCATGACCTAACAAGTAATAGAAATAATTATAAAAGAAAAAATGTATAATTTTGAATACATTTTAAAAAATAGATGTGCACAAACAAGTCTAATACAGCTTAGAGAAGCAATTAACTGGGAAAAAATAACAACTTCATAAAAAATTTCTCTGACAAAGCCCTCATTTCCAAGATATATAAGAAAATTAAACATTCCCCAATCAATAACTGATCTAAGGGTATAACAGAAAGCACAAGTAAGAACCCAAGGCTCTTTATAGCCATATGATAAAATAGTTCAAATTGAAACTAATTAATGCAATGCAAATTAAGCAATTAATTCTGAGATCCCATGTCATGCTCATAAGTGTTACAAATACAATAAAAGAAGAGAAGATAATAAATATTAAAGAGACGGTGGGAAAACAGGCACATTGATTACTCTTCAACCTATAAATGAATACAAAAATTCCTGAAAGTAATTTGGAATTATTTATACCCTTTAGCACAATCCACTGATTGGTTTATATCTAAAAGAGGTCAAAGAAATTAGAAAAGGTCCTACATGTAACACACAGATATGTACCACCATAAAAAGAATGTCGACATTCATGTAGATATTGTGTGTAAATACACATATGTATATTATTTTTACTGTGGCAAAGGAACTGGAATGCAAGAGGATATCTAAAAATTGAAGAATGAATGAATAAGTTGTGACATATGAATATGATATATGGGGTATTATCATACTGTAAGAAATGAAGAAATCAATGATTTTAAAAAGACATGGAAAGATTTACAGGAAGTGTTACAGAGCAAAATGAGCAGAACCTGAAGAATAATTATTATAACATCAATGTTATAAAAAAATGAACAGTACTGAGGACTTTTACAAACTAATGAGGAATTAAATGAGTAAAACCAAGAGAAACATTTATATGGCAAAAACAGTAAATATAAACAAATATGAAAATAGTAAGAACTGTAATTAATACAATGACCATTCATGATTCTAAAGTACTAAAAATGAAATATTTATCCATGACAGAGAGGTAATAAATCCAGAATGAAGAATTACACACACACATATATGCATGTATAAAATGCATATGCATAATAAAACCCCAAATTCCCTTAATGGCTGTTTTAAATATATGTGTGTATGTTTGTATGTATGTGCATGTGTATATTACTATATATACTACATACAGCTCGACATATACTATACAATAGTACTATAAATTCCATATGTGTGTATATGTATAATATATAATTATATAATATGTTTACACATATAATCTGCATATACCTATATAAAGAGACATGCATGTAATATATATGTATATATAATATATTTCACATGCATAATTAAAAATCCCATTTCCCCTAATGTCTGTGATATATGTGTATTATAACCTATACATACACGAACACACACATACATACGTGATACATACATGCACACACACATATATAGAGACAGATAGATGAAAGATTATAGATTATAGAGTTAGAAATAGAGATGAGATACAGTACAGCTGTTGTGGGGAATTTGAGTTTTTTATTATGCATATTTCTACAACAGAGGTACAAGCAGTTTTTCAATTTGAACCCCTCCACTAAAGTGTGAATTTTCCCTAAGCAGCATTATTTGTTTAGAGGATTGTTAGCTAGCTCTCTTGACCTATTACCTAAAGAAACAGAATAATAAACATCCTTCAAAGCATAGCTTTATTTACAACCTCCAGACTATCTTCTCTTTGTTCTCAATTATTACTTTACTAAATTTAAAATTCCAATATATTTTTTAGAGAGAAAGTGGAGGCATATTCATTATAGAAGTAATGGAACAGTGTATGTTCCTTTGTCTTGACAGTATTACAGAAGAATCAACGAGGATACTTAGAATCAAAGTACAATTAAACCAAGATGATGTCATTGTCCAAGTTTTGTTTATTATAATTCTTGCACTCAGTATGACATCTTTCATAGAAATTGACAAACACAATCTACATTTTTCTCCCATAGAGTCGTCTTTGTATTGTATGTTCAGAGACAGAGGACTTGGGCCTAATAATAGGTACTAACTTAGGCAGAATAATCTGACATTGAAAGACACTTAAGATATTATCAAATTCATTTTGCCTAATAATTTTTGTTTGAATTGAGACTATATGTAGACAATGAATTGGGCCTAGAATTGAAGAGGAGTAAGAAAGCTGACTTAGTTGCATCTAGGGAATTGTGCTGTACTTTTTTTTTCTTTTCTTTTTTTTGGTGGGGCAGTGGGGGTTAAGTGACTTGCCCAGGGTCACACACTTGAACTCACGTACTCCTGAATCCAGGGCTGGTGCTTTATCCACTGTACCACCTAGCCGCCCCTGTGCTGTACTTTTAATGGCCTCATGTTTCTCCCAATCAGTAGTCCACCTTTTTTTAACAAAGTGCCTTTCTGTTGAAAGTCTTTGACTGTGTGGAAGTCTTTGAAGAAATAAATGTGAAGATCACCCCTAGGGCAATGGACAAGTATGTAGTGGATATGAACAGGCAGCAGTACCTTGAAAAAAACAGAAATACCTAAGAGATGTAGCATAAAGGATTTCAAAAGAGATGGATGCCTGAAAACCAATGTTAACGAGATTGTCATAGAGTGAGTAAGGAATGACTCCTAGACAATGTGCTCCAATGGTATCCACACGATGATAAACGTTCCAACAGGTCTTCTTAACCTGTGGTCTATGATATAAACAAACAAATATATGTGTGTCTGTGTATATTTATCTACACATACACAGACATGTGTTTTAGTAAACACATGTTTGTTTCCTTTGTAAGAAGTATTTTATTTATTACAATAAAATAAATTAATTTCAATTAATTTATTATATATTGAAATTATTAATTTTTAAAATGTTAATTTAAAAATGTTATTCTAAGAAGGGGTCCACAGGCTTATTCAGATTATTTATGAAAGGGTCTATGGCACAAAAAAGTTTAAGAATTTCAGTTTTAGAGCATTTCAGTGGAAGGAAGATGTAGATAAGAGTCAAGCAGGATGGGCAGTCATGGAGGCATTTTCAACTTCATCATTTACCAAGATTGGTAAAGTCAAAGTTTTATTTTAGGTACTGAATCTTATTTATGGTAAAAAGAAAAAAAATATTGGGTAGATAGAAACAAGAATTATGACCAGAAGTACACACATTTTGTTAGGCAAGTTGTTTTTCTAGGACAAACAAAATAATAATTATAACCATCTAAAAATAAACATTTTTAATTCATAATAATCATCTTTTTGTCAAGTTTTATTTAGATCATTTGCAATAGATAGTTTCACATGGTTCTTTAGCATTAAAACTCTTGCCATAAGCTCAATCTTTTTCCTTTCCCCATGAAATTTATTTCTTTGTCTTTTCTTGATAATATAATAGGCCACATTGTTGCTATAGTAATGATTAGTAATGACAATACATGGCCTTTAGGGGAAAATTACTAATAGAGTTTACATTTTATAGAAATTGTTTCTTCTATTATTCTTATAGAAATTCTCATAATTTATCTCTGAAATTTTATGGATGAATCTTTGTTAAAATATAATGTTTTCATTAAGATTGTGCTAGGTATATTTTTCCCCTTGCTTTATTTCATTATTAACTATTTGACTATGAATACAATATACAGATCTCGGTGCTATGAGTTTATAGTTTATAAATCTGAGTGTGTGCTGGAACAAGATCTTTAACACTACATCTTAATTTTACCAGTAATTGTATCCAAAGAAAACTCAGAAAATGTTGTGATCAATTTCAAGCAAATTGCATTGTTATTAAGTCATATACATGCTTATCTCTTGGGAAGACTAAGCTTCTGAATAGGATAAGATTTTAATTTGGCATGTACACAAGGTCATGCTTGACCAAATAATGACATGGAAAACAGAGTTGCCAGGTACAGGTTAATAAACTGTAATGAGATAAATGTTGTTTTCTTAAGCTATTTTCTTTAATATTAATTTTCCTCTTAATTTCTTCCATAATTAGAGAAAGGGGCTTATCCATCTAGATATTAAAAAAAAGATTCAAGCTTTATATGAAGAAACTAGTGGGAACATTTCTAAGTATACTAAAAAATTCCAAAGATTGCTGGTACAAATCTGATAAAACAATAGAATTTAATCAATTGTTAGACATAAAAGAACAACTTAAATCAATAACTACTTGTTAATTCATGGTTCATTTATAATTCATTTTGATACAATACTTTAAATTTTCAAAGCTCTTTACACATAACAGTCTTGTGATGTAGAAGTAAAACTATCCTCATTTTACAGATGAAAAGCTTGATTATCAGAAAAGTTAAATTACTTAACCATTATCATATAGTCAGTAAATCTCAGAATTAATTTTACTGTATTGTGGTTCTTGTGCCAAGATACAACTTCCCAAGAACATTTCATTTAGGTGGCCATTCATTTAGGTGTCTATTCTTTGCCATTAATTCAGTTTTTATATTACTATTTTATTTGATACATACAATTATGAGTGCTCATTCCTTTCTTTATTGTGTTGGTTTTCATCTTATTACATATATTGTTTTTAAGTTTTGCAAAACTCCATAAATTAGTTTACTGGATCCTGACATCAACTGTGTGAAGTGAATGCTATTGTTATCATTCCCATTTTACAGATGGACAAATGAAGCTTAGGGTCGAATTCAAACTCAGGTCTTTGTGATTCCAAGTCCACCAAGTACTATTCCTTGTGCCTCCTAGCTGCCTGTTATATAGTAAGCCCATGATTTCTTCTATAAACTGGTCTTCTTGATTTAATAGTCAACAATTCCCTGCCCCTATACGTTTTGCTATGCAAATGGCATAATTTTCTTTCTGCTAGAAAAGTACCTTGTTTTGTGAAAAAAGCTAAATTTTTAAAAATTAAAGCTGCAGATATTTCCTACCTTTCAAAAAAGATGCTTAACCTTACAAAATGATTCATAGTACCATTCCTTCAAATGTTAAGTACTCTTGTGTATTTAAAATAGAATTTGCTTTATAAAAATCTAGTTTGTGTGATTTTGGAAACATGTCTATGGAATAAAATATAGTATATATATTTTTTCACTAAAGCTATTCAATCCCATTCTGAGCAGCAGAGCCAAAATGGTGGAGTAGAGGGAGCCTTCTAGCTAAATTCTCCCAACATTGTCCTTGAAACAACTTTAAAATATCATATCAAACTGAATTATGGAGCAGTATAACCAATAAAAGGTGGGGGTAAAACAGTTTTCCAGCCCAGCATTCCATAGAGGGTTAGAGAGGTCTTTAGAACTGGGATGAGGGTGGCTGGCAGAATAGAGCTGCAGCAACACAAGCTTTGGGCCATGAGGGCAATGGTAGTGTTAACAACAGCAGTGGTATTACTAGGATCTCTCACCACACAGAGATAGTAAGTAAATTGGTCACCTGGTCAGAAAGAGATTACAAGAAACTCTTTACTTGCATGGGGCACAGAACTGGGAACTATTTGGGAACTCCATTCCCTATTACCCAGTTCCAAGTGCCAATTACAGGGCAGATAGGAAACAAGAATCCTACTTCCTGGTACAGTTCCAGGAAGAAGAGGAAAACTAGTGCTTGCAATTTCAATTGCAAGGGAAGAAGGACAATTCCTGGGCAAGGACCAAAACCAGACAAGAAGAATGAAGAGTAGTAACCATCCTTCTCCCCGTAACATACAACCTTGGAAACAAGGAAGACATAAATATGCTCAGAACAAGCAGTAAACATAGCAGATCAAAAAAGCCTGACCCTTGGGATAATGATCAGCTAACTCCTTCCCATATACATACATACACAGAGGTGAGTAGACCCCATTTTAACAAAGTTCAAAGTCAAGAAATAGGCTAGAAAAATGAGAAAAAAATGAAAAAGCACCCAACCATAAAAAAGGTACTGCCATAACAGGGAAGCAGAAGAAATAAACTCACAAGATGACAACTAAAATAAAAATATCTACAAACAAAACCTCAAAGTAAAAAAAAAAATGCAGATTAGAAACAAACCCACCAAGGATTCTGAGAAAAACAGAATGAATTAAAAAGAACAAAAATAAAAATAAAATAACAGCAGTAGAAGAAAAATGGGGAAAGGAAGGAGAACAATGGAAGAAAATTATGAAAAGAGAATTAACAGCTTGCTAAAATGAGCTCAAAAATACTGAAAAAAAAACACCCCACAACTCTTTAAAAAGCAGAATTGGCCAAAGGGGGGGGGGAGTACAAGAACTCACTTGAAAATTAGAATTGAGCAGATGGAATCTAATGACTCCATGACACATCAAAAAACAATAAAACACATTCAAAACAATGAAAAAAATGGAAGAAACTGTGAAATATCTCCTCAAAAAACTTATCTGGAAAACATATTGAAAAGAGATCATTTAAGAATTATTGGACTAACTGAAATCCATGATCACAAAGAGAACCTAGAAAAATATTCAAGAAATTATAAAGGATATCATATCTAGAGGGTTAAAAAAATGAAAGAATCCACTGATCACTGCAAAGAATATTATAGCGAAAATCCAGAGTCCAGGTCAAGGAGAAATTGTTTTAAGCATCCAGTAAGAAACCACTATAAATACTGTTAAAGAAACTATTTATTTAAATACCATGGAGCCATAGTCAGGATCACATAACTTTTAGCAGCTACCATAAGCATGCATCTATTCTGTTGGAATGGTTTCAAAAGAAAAATTGATAACTAATAAAGAAGTTATACTGGGAGAAGGGAAAAGGGAGAGGAAGAATGGGGAGAAATAGTTCCACATAAAAAAAGTGCATAAGAAACACTTCTTTTTTTATAATGGAGGAGAAAAAAAGGGAGAACAAGCAATGCTTGAACTTAACTTGAATTGGTTCAAAGAGGGAATACACACACACACACATAAATAATACATACATCCATGCACACATACATACACACATATATGCATACATGAATGCATGCACACACAAACACACACTTATTTGAGTATAGAAATGCACCTTAACTAACAGGGAAGTAAGAGAAGAAAGGGCTCAGATAGAAGAAAGAAGGTTGATCAGAGGGAAAGAGGACTATGGGAGGCAGTGTCAGAAGCAAAAGAGTCTTATGAGGAGGAAAAAGTTTTCAAAAAGGATAACTAATTAGAAGAGAGCAGGATGGAGGGAAATACATAGCTAGCCTGTGTAGGAATATGAATGAGATGAACTCACCTATAAAATGGAAACGTATAGTAGAATGAATTAGAAACCAGAATCTAACAATAAGTTCTTTACAAGAAACACAAGTGAAACAGAGAGGCACATATAGACTTAAAATGCGGAGCTAGAGCAAAATATATTATGCCTTATCTGAAGTAAAAAAGCAGGGCTAGCAACAATGAGCTAAAATAAAAGCAAAATAAAAGACCTAATTAAAACAGATAATTTACGAAAATTATATCTCACTTAAAGATACCATAGACAGGGGCGGCTAGGTGGTGCAGTGGATAAAGCACCGGCCCTGGATTCAGGAATACCTGAGTTCAAATCCGGCCTCAGACACTTGACACTTACTAGCTGTGTGACCCTGGGCAAGTCACTTAACCCCCATTGCCCCGCAAAAAAAAAAAAAAAAAAAAAAAAGGATACCATAGACAAGGAAGAAATATCAGTTTTTAATAATGTTCAAGAAATCATAAAAGAAATATAAAGAAATTCTAATAATTTCAATAATTACACAAACACATGTGCAAAAACGGCATAGTATCCAAATTCTTAAAGGAAAAGTTAAATGAATTACAGGAAGAAACAAAGCTATATTAGTGGAGGGACCTCAATTTAACTCTCTCAGAAATAGACAAATCTAACAATAAAATAATTAAGAAAGAATTTAAAAAGGGTGAATTTAATTTTAGAAAATTAGATATGTTAGATCTTAGGAAAATATTCACTGGAAAGAGAAAGGCATATACCTTCTTTCTCAGCTGCGTGTGGCACCTTAACGAAAACTGATCATGTATTAGGGAATAAAAAATTCACAAATGCAGAAAAGGAAAAAATATAAAATGCACCTTTTCCAGACCATAATATAAAACAAAAATTACATTCAAAAAAGGGCCTTGGAAGCATATACTAAAAACTATTTAGAAACTACATAATTGGGGAAGCTAAGTGACACAGTAAATAGAGCACCAGCCATGAAGTCAGCAGGACCTAAGTTCAAATCTGGTTTCAGATACTTGACACTAGCTATATGACCCTGGCCAAGTCTATTAACCCTTACCAATTCCTTGACAAAAGGAAGGAAGGAAGGAAAGAAAGAAAGAAAAGAAAGAATTCAAATAATCTAAACCTAAAGGATGAGTGGGTCAAAGAATAAATCATAGAAGCAAAAATTTCATTAAAGATAATGAAGGGACAATGTACCAAAATTTGTAGGATGAGGCCAAAGCAGTATTTAGTGGAAAATTTATATCTTTAAATGCTTACATCATCAAATAAAAGAGCAGAATTGGATGGGTAACTAAAAAAACCTACAGAAAGAATAACTTAAAAATCCCCAATTAAACACATAAATGGAAATCCAAAAAAATCAAAGGAGAGATTAATCAAATTGGAAGTTTAAAAAAATGAACTAATAAATGAAACTAGAGGGTGGTCTTATGGGAAAAATTGGCTACTTTGGTTAAAAAGAAGAAAACCAAATTACCAGCATCAAAAATTTAAAAGGTGAATACACCACAAATAAAGATGAAATTAAAGCAATTATTAGGGAGTTTTTCCCAAATATATGACAATATAATTGCTAATCTAAATGAAATAGAATAAGCCATAAATGAGATATCTAAGAATAATCCCTAAGAGCATATGGGTTTAAAAGTGAATCTTTCAGAATATATAAAGAGCAATTAATACCAATTGCATATATAAACTATTTGAAAAAAAATCCTACCAAATTCCTTCTATGATACTAATATGGTTTTGACAGTTAAGCCAAGTTGATCAAAGACCAAGAAATAAAACTCTAAGCCAATTTCCTAAATGAACATTTATGCAAATATTTTAAATAAAATACTAACAAGGAAATTACAGCAATATATCACAAAAATCAGACACTATAGGCAGATGATTTTTTTTCCAGGAACACAGAGCTAGTTCAATTTTATGAAAACTATAAGCATAATTGACCATATATATAATAAAACCACCAAAACCATATGACTATATCAATAGATAAAAGAAAAAATATTTTGACAAATTATACCTATTCTTTAAAAAATACTAGAAAATTTTTCTTTAAATGATAAGTATTATCTATCTAAAATTAAGACCAAGCATTTTTTGTAATGGGGATAAGTGGTAAATCTAGGATATCCATTACCACCATTTTCTCCAATATTGTACTATAAATGTTAGCTATAGAAATGGCAAGAAAAAGAAACGAATAGGCAATGTAGAAACAAAACTATCACCCTGAAGGTGATATGATAGCATTTCTAGAGAATCAAGTAAAAAACTAGTTGAAACAAATTTAAAACTTCATCAAAGTTGCATGATATAAATAAACCTACACAAATCAACATTATTTCCATATACAATCAACAAAACTCAGCAGCAAGAGATAGAAAAATAAATTCCATAACTCTAAACAATATAACATACTTGGGAGTCTACCTTCCAAGATACACACAATAACTATATGAATACAATTACAAAACACTTTTTACCCAAATGAATACAGATCTAAACAATTAGAAAAATATTCCTCATGTGTATGTAGGCTGAGCAAATGCAATAAAATGATCATTTTACTTAAGTTAATTTACTGGTTCAGTGCCATCTCAATCATCTTCAAAACATATATTATAGAGCTAAATAATAACAAAATTCATCTGGAAAAACAAAAATTAAAGATTATCAAAGGAATCAATCTTTAAAAAAAAACCAAAACAGTGAAGTTAGTCTATCAGTACCAGACTTCAAAATATATTTTAAATAATGAAAATATCAAACCAACATGTTACTGGATAAGAAATAGAGTGCTTGATCAGTTGGATTTTTTAGGTGCACAATATATGAAAATAAATGACCGGGGCAGCTAGGTGGCGCAGTGGATAGAGCACCGGCCCTGGAGTCAGGAGTACCTGAGTTCAAATCCAGCCTCAGACACTTAACACTTACTAGCTGTGTGACCCTAGGCAAGTCACTTAACCCCAATTGCCTCACTAAAAAAAAAAAAAAGAAAGAAAGAAAATAAATGACCATAGTAATCTAATGTTTAATAAAGCCAAATATCCAAATTTCTGGTGCAAGAACTCACTATTTGACCAAAAAAACCCCCAAAAAACCAAAACCCCAAAAACCTCAAAACAAAAAAATAAAAAACAACCTATTGGGGAAACTGTAAAGCAGAAAACTAAGCATAGATCAACATTTCATACCATAGACCAAGATAAGGTGAAAATAGTTATATGACTTAGACATAATGGATGATATTATAAGTAAACTAGGGAAACCTGGAGTAAATGAACCTGTCTTATTTGTGGATAAGGAAAGCTTTTGTGGTCAAACAAAATTTACAGAAAATCACAAGAAGTAAAATGGATGATTTTGATTACATAAAATTTAAGTTTTTGTACACACAAAAGAAATGCAGTCAAAATTAGAAGGAATTCAGGAAACTGGGAAAATTTTTACAGTAAGTTTCTCTGAGAAAGGCCTCATTTTCTAATTATATAGGGAACTGAGCCAAATTTAACTTTAAAAAGCCATTCCCCAATTGATAAATTATCAAAGGATATGAACAAGATGTTTTCAGAAGAAGAAATCAAAGTTATCACATATCAAAAAGTTATAAATCACTAATGATTACAGATTAATTCACTAATAATGCAAACTAAAACAACTGTGCAAATTAACACAACTTCACACTTAACACATTGGCTAATGTAACAGAAAAAGGAAGTTAATGAATTGTTGGTAGCATTGTGAACTGATCCAATTCTGAGGAATAAATAGACCTATGCCAAAAAAGGGTATAAAACTGTGAATACTCTTTGATACAGCAAGACCACTATGAGATCTGTATTCCAGTGGAATCAAAGAAAAAGTAAAAGGACCTATATGCAGAAAAAATAGCAAGTCTGTGTGTGTGTGTGTGTGTATGGTGTTAAAGGGTGGAAAACTGAGATGTCTGTCAACTGGAGAATGGCTGAACTAGTTATGATGTATAATAGTGATGGAATACTATCAAGTTATAAGAAATGATGAAGTAGATAGTTTCAGGATCACAAATCACAACAATAACAACAACAAACCTTGAACTGATACAAAGTGAAATGAGAGGAACCAGAAGAATAAAATACACAATAATAGCAATATTGTAATGATAATCAACTGCAACTCACCTACACTGATCATTATGATCCATGACAAATACCAAAGGATTCATGATGAAAAATGCTAGCCACTTCCAAAAAAGAAAATTAATAAATTCTGAGGTTTAAGAACTTTTCTTGATTTTTTTTCACAATGTGGCTAATATGAAATGTTTTGCATGACCTCACATGAGTATCAAATTGCTTGCTTTCTCAGTGAGTGGGGAATAGGATGTTGGGATGGAGAGAATTTGGAACTCAAAAATTTTTAAATGTTAAAAATAAATAAAAATTAGTAAATCATTTAAAATATCAACACAATTTATCTCCTGATTAAATATAGTATAATTACTTGACTTTGTTTTTGTTCTATTACAACTTATCCTAACTGGGAGGGACCTTAGAAATCACCCAATCTAGTGGTGTCAAACTTAAAAAGAAGTAGAAATCTTGACTGCATTTGGATTTAGAAAACCACAAATTAACATGTTATTTTACAGTTTTTTGTCATTAAAAATTTCCCAATTACATTTACATGTATATTCTTTATTCATTTTAAACTTAAATACAAAATGAGAAAAGAAAAAAGGAGAACACTCCCATGTACACGGTAGAGTACAAACAAGGATTCAGTATAAAACAAGAAATTTCCATTTCATGACCTATGTAATGAATACTACACATTGTTTTCAAAGCTACCCAGCTTTTTTCCCCCTTTCCTCCTAGGTTTTCTTTTGTTCTCTGCTGTTCACTTTTAACTTTATTTTGTTTCCTCCCTCTTCCTCTTCCCATTCCCCAAGAAGACTACCATTAAATATGGATACACAATATACATATACGTATATGTATACATGCATGTGCAGGTACATGTACACACATGTACACATATACATGTGTATAAGCAGATACCTATACACATACACATATACACATGCACACAAATGCATGTATTTGTGTGTATGTATGTATACTTATACCCCAATCACATTTTAATCTGGTTTAGGGTCACTCAGAAGTTTTGCCAGCAGTAGGTTTGAATCCTCTAGTAATACAACTAATTAATTTTTTAGATGAGAAAAATGATATCCAAAGAACTTCAGTGACTTACCCAATGAGTAGGTAAGAAATAGTAGTAGTAGCAGCAGCAGTAGCAGCAGTAGTAGTAGCAGCAATGGTGGTAGTCGTGGTGGTGGTGGTGGTGGTAGCAGCAGCAGCAGCAGCAGCAGCAGCAGTAATAGCAGCAGTAGGTAACATTTATTTAGAGCTTTCTATGTGCCAAGCACTGTGCTGTAATTATTATCTCATTTGATCATCCTCACAACAACCCTAAGAGGTCTATGCTATTGTTATTCCTGTTTTACGAATAATGAAACTGTGGCAAACAAAGGAACAACTAGAACTCAGGTCTCTAGATTCTAGATTTCTGGTCCAGAGTTCTTTTTATTCTACCTTACTTCCTCCTTATAGAAATAACCATAGACTTCTTTACATTCATTCTGCCTTTTTTAGTTGACCTCAGCTTCCCCCCCACCCCCACCCCAGGGCAATGAGGGTGAAGTGACTTGCCCAGAGTCACACAGCTAGTAAGTCTCAAGTGTCTGAGGCTGGATTTTAACTCAGGTCCTCCTGAATCCAGGGCCAGTGCTTTATCCACTGTACCATCTAGCTTCCCCCACCTCAGATATTTTTG
Organism: Dromiciops gliroides; assembly: GCF_019393635.1. NCBI lineage: Eukaryota > Metazoa > Chordata > Mammalia > Microbiotheria > Microbiotheriidae > Dromiciops > Dromiciops gliroides. The sequence goes on along the minus strand of NC_057861.1, from coordinate 157,064,727 downwards.
AGTACTTATTGTGTATCTACCACTGTCCAAGGGGGATTGGGTAAGGGCTGTATCTGTTTTGGTTCTGCTACAGTGCTCAGCTGTGAATGTTCAGATTCACACTCTCCAGTAATGAATCTAAAACTTTTCTTTGCCCTCCCTTTCTGTGCAATTTTTGCTTAAGGCCTCACATAAATGGGGAGTCACTATCTGTACCACATCTCCAAAGTATTTTTTTCCACTGGATGACACCCTTATTTAATACTTTAGATAAATACATTCCTAGAAGTTGATCAGGGCAGTACATGGTCCCACAGATTGCATTGTTCCTAGATGCACTGTGTCATGGCAGGTTGGTGTTATGGCCTCAGAATCAGAAGATACACCAATGTTCAAGTCCCTGTTCCACCACTTATGGGAGTCCTTAGGCAAATAAGTCACTTAAGCTTTTTGGGCCTTACTTTCTTCATCTATAAAATGGGAATTATAGTTATGAGATAGGTACTTTGTATCTTTCAATTTATTATTTTGAATGACATAAATCTAGGTCATTCCAGTTTTCTCTTTGTTATCATAAAATAGAAAAATAGGCAATAATGTGACTTAGTAAGTTTACAAGACTGGATTTATAAAATTGCTGTCAGGAATGATGAACAATGTTATTGTTTTGGTTCAAGGTCTTATGAATCAATTTAATAATTGCTTTTATAGTGTGCACCATGGTTAAGCAGAGCATACTACTATGTCATTACAATTTTAGTTTTCCTTAACTGACATATGGCTAACCCCTCTCCCTGTAGTCAAACATTTACTAATATCTTTTATGCATGTTGTAGTATTAACATTACAAAAATCAATATATCTTGGTATGTATTGCTTATTTCCAAACATATAAACTATTAAATATAGACTTAGAAGTAAATTTTGATTATGAATATTATAATTGTCATAAACATAATTATAGTTCACTATATGAAATAGTTACATTCCTGATTTTCATTAATTCAATCAAATTTCAAATGCATTATAGAATTTAACATTTGGAAAAATTCTGTAGTGAATGTTTTTCTAAAGCATACAATTAGCTGCCAATTTTACCTAAGTTTGTAACTCTTCATTTCCATATGTTCAGGTTGTTTGAGAAGTGAACCTAAGTTAAGTTATTCTTTCTTTCTTCTGCCCCTAAAAATGTTAGTTCTTTAAAATTGAATACAAGTTAAAAAAACCAAATAAACCAACACAAAACCTTGGTTGTTTAGAACATGGAAAACTGTTCCCATAAAAATCATGTCTGACTGGATGAATAAGTTCCTAGGCCAGCCTTTAAAAGCCTACTTAACGCTTATTAAAGTACCTGAAGTTTAGTATGAGGTTGTTGCAATTTTAGAGCAGGACATGATTTTAGAGGTCTAATTGTTTAATCTCCTCACTTTAGAATCGTAGGAAAAAAGGCTTAGAGTTGGAATGAACCTTGAGGTCAAGTAGGCCAACTCCATAATTTGATAAATGAGGAAACTGAGGCTCAGGGAGGTGAAGTGACTTGTATACAATCACACGGATAGTGAACTCCAAAGGAAACTGAATCTCAGGGAGGTTAACTAGCTATCCATGGTCACTGAGATCATAAACCTCAGAGGTAAGAAATGAAATCAAGTCTTACTTCAGAAATAATGGTCTTTCCACTGTACCATGTCTATCTTTAACAACATAACTACCACAAATAACATTGTTTCTATGAAGAATATGTATTTAGAGTTCTGATTTGGGATTTGAGGAATACATTTCTCTACCTTCCCAACCCTAGCCAATTATGACTACAAAATTCCTCCCCTCCATATCTACCTCTGTGCACGACTATCTGAGTGGGCCTTACTCTCTCCAGCTCCCATTCATTAAGGGTAGTTAAACATCACTAACAGAAGGTACCTAAGTGAGCAGTGTAGGTGCTAGAAAGAATGAATAGGGACAAGTTTGAAACGGTTATAATATCATTATGTATTTCTCTTTGGCGAAGTCTGTGTTCGCTTCTCGTCTACGTATGAAAATACAATGAAATTTCCCGACATTGCAACCTCATAGTTAACCTATTCTTATTCTTCCCTTTGGTTTTTGACTTTTTCTATAGGGACTAAAGCCCCATAGGTAAATTAGCTTCCTTCAAATTGAATACTGGTGCTTCCTCAGACTGCTTGAGGATTATCTAAATAAGTGAGACTTATAAGGACAACGCTTTAGACGTCTTGAGATATCTCTTATAAACATTCTATAAAAACTTTTTTGAATTAATTAATCAAATGAGATCATTTATGTGAGGTATTTTGGAAACCTTAACCTAATACTCATGGTAACTATGTCACAGAAGTTTTTGAAGAACCCATAAGGTAATACATTGAAAGTACGTGGCAAAACTTAAAGTTCTTTGAAAATGTCAAATATACGTATTGAGAACATGGTGGTGGTGGTGATGATGGTGTTCTTGATAACTTTTACCAATACACAGTCCTATAGTAAAATCTCTGATTGGTTCTCTTGGGCTTCTGGCCCGCTCAAGAGCTTTTTAGGTGGTAGATTCACCTAACATTTATATACGTTTTTGTTATTTCATTGGTACAAGGAACTTCTATTGTTGTTTTGGGGTTTTTGGTGGGGCAATGGGGGTTAAGTGACTTGCCCAAGGTCACATAGCTAGTAAGTGCCAAGTGCCTGAGGCTGGATTTGAACTCAGGTACTCCTGAATCCAGGGCCAGTGCTTTATCCACTGCGCCACCTAGCTGCCCCTACAAGGAACTTCCATTAAAGAAACTGATGAAGATTGGGGATTACTTTTTACTTTTAAGTCTTTGTTGTCTGGAACACTGGGACGTCAAGTGGGTTGCTGAGGGTAATAAAGATAGTGCCACTCTGATGCTATCTTTTCACTATGCCATGTTTCCTCTCATGATCAGGGAAAATGTTGGCTTTGCTACAATTCCCTACTTAAATGTCAAAATAGTTCTTATGTTTGGTAATCTAGAAGAAGTAAGTAACTAACTACACTTTTTTGTTTCTATTTTTGAGTTATTTTCATAACTGGATTTTTGGCTAAGTTCGTAACAGTGATGCAATTTGCTGTCATTCATTTGAATGTTAGTACTTTCTTCACTAAGACAACCTGACTCAACTAGGCCCATCCTACTTTCTTACATTATTGCAGACATTCTGATATGCCAAACTTCAGTCATAGAAAGGACCCAGAATTTCATATCCATTAACTCCTTCCTTGCATCTAATACATATAGTCACACAACCTCACTTATATTTGGCTTGTAATATATTATTGGAACTTATTTAGAGACTTCGAACATTGGCCCTGTAACATAGAAATCAAAATTGAGTTATTGTCCAAAGAATAAACTATGTGTATAAGGAAAAATTGGTCACAGTTGATCAGATTTTCTATCTAAAATGGTGCTTGTCTACGTGCTCATTTTGTTACTGGTAATTTTAGCTTTCGTTTTTCCTTCTTCCATGTTGCTTTCATATGTGTTCATTAGTTTCCCAATACTTTAAGGCTTAGTTTGAAGAGGTAGAATATATTACCCAGTATGTTATTTAATCCTCCTGGTGAAAAGAAAGCATACCTTACATTTTGTATAGGCATCATTTCTCCTATTCCACAAGACTATCATTTAACAAACCGCCTTTTCTAGGGTGATAAATGGTACCCATGGGGCCCAAAAGAGAGAGTGCATTTCCAAAAAGTGAGTAATTCTCTTTTCACCACAGAGATTATGCTTTGTTCTTAAATTCTGGACACAAGTTTAAAGGATAAAAAAAATCCTTCATAAATTGAACCTGAGATGATGTGGAAGTCTCTGATTGAAGTTGAGTGTATAACTAGGCCCCCTTTTAGTCACTTTTCTGACATAACTGCACTTTTGGAAAAATGTCAGTGATAGAAATTACTTGAGGCATAGTTCGCTAGGGGACTAAAGTTGTCTATCCTTAAAAATTGCTACAATTTTCTAGTTTTCATTTGCTACTCTATTTTTTCCTCTTAGAAGTTGGAGTTATTTCTGTCAGTGATAACTGTCTGTGGCATACTTTCCAGGATTTCAGGAGGGAACATTGCCACAGAGGAAAAGCACATTGTAAAACAATTATATTGATATCCTAATGTGCCTCAAAAATTGGGTGACATATAGCAACATTTTCTATCCTTGTAACTTCCTTCCTCTCAGAAAAAATGCTTTGCAGCAACCTGAGGCCAAGTAGAGATTTGTACATATTTTGAATTGGAGAAATGCTATAAAAATTGAAAGCCAGAAGTGGTGCTGGGAATGCTGGTTAAGTTCAGTGGAGAGCTTCTAAATGGTACACTGGGTATGGAAAGGTTGAGAGATTTAGCTCTAGAATCTGGTGAAGAGGGAGTCCTGAAATAAATGTCAAGGAAAAGAACCCAGTCATGCTATTGTGTCTCCTTTAGGATATAAGCATCATTTGACTGATAAATCCTCCCAAATACTCCAAGTATGAGAAACCATGTTGCACATCATTTATGCATTAAGAAATATTATAAGAGGATGGTACTTTTATCTAAAGTTTGGAGGGTCATTTGTGTCCTACCTCAGACTTGTCTAATGATCTTCCCAAGGTAGTGAAATGGCCATATTTCTTATCCTGTTCAGTAACCTCCATTGGCTGTCCATTTTCTCTAGGAGAAATACAAATTCCTTCAAATGAATGCAAAAGGCAATATAAAAGTTTTTCTCAAATGTATATTGTTGGCAAAAGATAGATCAGGGAAAGCTAAACAACTCAATTCAGCGAGGATGATAGCAAGTGATGAAAAAAGAGCAAAAATACTTAACTCTTTTGCTTCTGTTTTATATGACAAGAACAATGAGTAGAATAAACATTTAAAGAGAGATTTAAATTTAACTACAGAGATGGGAGAAAAAACAAACCTACTTTTCATTGATGAAGTGAAATCAACAGGATGAGATTAAGTAAAACACAGATTATTGACAATGCTTACTAAATGTGATATTTTGAGTTGTTGGTGTTGATTCTTTTAAAAAAAAAAAGAATGATGAATGGAATGAGATGTAGCAAACGCTCTTCTAATTTTCAAATCCAGGGAAAGGGTATAAGCTTCAAACTATAAACAGTTATGGCTGATTTGGTTTACTTGAAAAATTCTTGGATACACAATTAAATTAAACTCCCCATGGAGAATTTTGAGGAATAAGTGGAGAAATTCATATGCATTGAGAAGGCATGAGTGGGTCAAGGCTACAATATTACAGAGAGTTGCTGCATTGATGAGATCACAGATCCATTGAAATATTATGAAGGGAATGATATTTATCATGGATTCATAAAGAACAAGTCATATCAGATTAGCTTCATTTCCCTTTTTTAAAAGCATAAGATAATGCAAATAGATGAAGATAAATGTCTATCCTGAACTATCCTATGTCTTCCATAGGATACATATATTTCAGTAAGAAATGAAGATGAAGAAATATGAAGTAGATGCTCATATGGTTTGGTAGATTTGCAGCTGGTAGAATGACAAACCCAATGAATAGTAATTAATGGATCAATATCAACCTTGGAGGAGGGCTCTAATACTTCAGCATTCTGTCCTTGGCTCTGACTGTTTAACATTTTGATCAGAAGCTTGGATTAAGACATGGATGGCATGTATGTCAATTTACTATTTACATGGAGTTGGGAAGGATAGCCAACACATTGGATGACAAAATCAGGATCCAAAAAGAGGTTGACAGTTTAGAACAATTGGCTAAATCTAATAAAGTCCAATAAGAGTAAATTCATGTAAAGGATTATACATATTTAAAAACAATTAAAAAATAGAGGATGTGGAGGTGTGGTTAGACAGTAGTTCAAGTGAAAATAAGATATTTTTGTGTATTTTAGGCTTAATATTTATCAACAACGAGACATCCTCATAAAATACACATACATCAAAACAAAACAAAATAAGCATCCTAATTTGCTCTTAGACTGTATTTATAATTATGATAGCTTTCACTTATATAGCATTGTAAAGTTTGCAAAAAAAAATCTTCCCATAAATTCTTTCCTTTAATCTTAATAAAATCCCTGTATAGTAACTGATATCATTACCCAGATTGTATAAGTGAAGAAACTGAAGTTCAGAGAAGATTCCTTTGGTCCACATTCTAACTCATGTTTTATGACTCCAAGTTTAGCTGTTAGAAACCAGACCTATGAAGATGGGTAGTCAATCTAACAGCTACTAGAGGCTACAAATATGACTGGGGTTGGAGTGGAGTATGTGGCATTGTCTGGCATCTGGTTTGAATCAGAAGCTGGAGAAAAGGGGTGGAAATGGAAGGGGGAAGCCCAGTTCTTGTGACTTTTAGAGGTTAGTCTAAATTAAGATGAAGGAAAGTATAGGAATTGACTCACACCAATGGCTTGACATCTGGGCCACAGAGGTAGAGGCCTGCACCAGCTACAGAAGTGAGGGGACTCTGGCTATAGATATTTAGGTCCTGGGATGGTGAGGTAAGGTAATGACACAGTTATGGGGGTTGTAGAACAGCCTTCATTTGGTTATAGAATGATAGGAAGTGGACAATTGGCCTATCCTCATCTTTGGACATGGAATCAATGTACAAATGGTTAGATGTTTTAGCGATCGGCTTTACAAACAGTCAGTAGAGACTAGTGAGGCCTATCCAGGTTTCCCTTTCACTGGAGGTCTTCAAGAAAAGGCTAAGTGATAATTTGTGAGATATAATTAGGATACTTTTTCAGTAAAAATTAGCCTCTCCGGTCACTTCCAGCTCTTAAATTCAATCAATAACCATTTACTAAGTGCCTGGAACATGCCAGACACTATGCTAAGAATAGGGCATATAAAAATACAGTCCCTGCCCTCCAAGAGCTCACAATCTAATGAGGGAGGGAACAAACAAATATACAATCTACATATAGAATTAATAGAAAATAACTAAAAAATGAAGGCACTAGGATTAAGAGAGAAAAGGAAAAGTTTTCTGTAAAAGATGGAATTTTTGTTGGAAGTTAAAGGAAATCAGGGAAGGCATTCTTGGTCATTGTCCTTCATTTTTGGAGAGGACCAAAATTAAAACACTATGTTGGAATCAAGGTCCAAGGTGAATACATCATTTAAATACCTGATGGCAGGTTCATGATTGGGTATTGAGGCAGTGAGGTCAGAACAGGAATGTAACTGGGGAAATTAGGAGGAATTAAAGGACCTAGTGATGCAAGCAAAGAGTAGATTTAGTGGATTGATTTGTTGGTTGTTGTCCTTCCTCCTCAAAAGGGACCAAAATGACTTCATTATGTCATGGTACAATGAGTCTGACTGGCAACGTGGCTGATCAGAACAATACTAATTTGAAAACCTCTGCCACAGGTTGGGCTCAAATAGTTCATAGGAACATTTGGAGTAGAAATGTCTCTAAATGTGTTTATCTCATGTTTCTTTTGAGCTACTTTAATTCTGCTATACTCATAGAGCACAGCACCTTCTTTAATATATGTCATGCCATGCTGGGTAGTCCTTTGCCAATTTCTTCCATGTCATGCAATTGATTCCAAAGTTCTTCAGAGAGACCTTGAGAATGTCCTTATATAGATTCTTCTGACCTCTATGTAAGCACTTGCCTTGTATGAGTTTTCCATATATGTGTGTGTGTGTGTGTGTGTGTGTGTGTGTATGGAAACATATATAGTAGGTCTCCACCAGTCACGGATGACTATGGATCAGCACCTTGAAGAGCCATAGGCCACAGTGTGGCTGTACAGTCCGATATAATACAGGACCTGCAGCTTATAACTGGTAACTGCCGCATCCTGTGTTGTATCTACCCCATGAGGAGTAACTGGAGTGTCCTCTCCAGGTCGCTGGCCTGGGCAGATCAATATGGAAAACAAGCTGTTGCCCATGCAGCAGGCTTTCCCTCTCTATGACATCGGTGGATCCAAAGGAGAGGCAGAGCCAATACAGCTTGGCAGGAGGTGTCAGAGGGATGTGATGTCCAACGTCCAACTGCCTAAGGGACTCCGACTACTGATTTTTCCTCGGGGTTAACTCCCGAAGCCTTTCCCATATATGGATATAGCCGCAAGGCAGCTGAGGTTTAAAATCAGGGTTTCCTTCCCCTAGGTAAGTTGTCTGCCAAGGCTAATGAGCCCCACCTGCCCGAAGTGACTGGTTTTAAGGCGCCAGTGACCCACCTTTGCCCCTTCTCCTGTTAGTGAAAACAGTTCTGCCACGAGAAGGCCAGGAGTTGGGCTTTGGTTGTCAGAGGCTATTTGAGACACATGCCATTGGAGCATTTTATAGAGAGTAGGAACTTATCCCCACTCCCACTCCGACATGACGAACCTTTGGAACCATGGAAACATATATATATATATATATATGTTTGTCATTCAAACAACCATGTCTAGCCCATTGGAGTTGCAGTCTATGTAGTAAAAATTGAATGCTTGGCAGTTTAGCTTGAGAAAGGACCTCAGTGCTCAGTATCTTATCTAATAGAAACTTTTCAGTTCCCTGGAATGGTGCTGGTATATTATCTAGTTTCTCAGGTATACAAAAATGAGGTCAGTACAACGGCTCTTTAGACCATCAGTTTGGTAGGCAGTCTAATACCTCTTCTCTCCCACACTTTCTTTTGGAGTGTCCCAAACATAGTTAGCTCTGACAATACTTGTATCAGCTTCATCATCTCTGTATACATACATGGAAAGTATCCTGCCAAGGTAAGTGAGCTTATCCACAGAATTCAAAATTTCTCCAATTGCTACAACCAATGGTGGCACATATGGATCATGCGGTGCTCATTGGTGGAGAATCCTAGGATAAGCAATAGAGATTCAATCGATTCTTCATTGTATCTCAGCTTCAGAGACTACATTGAGTGCACAATCATCTGCCAAAAAAAGAGAAACACAAAAACAAACAAACAAGCAAACATCTCTCCCATTTCCTTGGTCTTGGCTTGTAGCCTTTTCAATTTAAATAATTTACCATCAGTGTGGTAGCTGACTTTGATGCCATTTTCATTCTCATTGAAGGCATCTAACAGCATTGATGAAAAGAATGTGCTAAAAAGCAGGGGAGCGAGCATATAACCCTGCTTCACTCCATTGGTGGCTGAAAAAGCATGAGAGCATTGTCCATTTTCCAGAAGCCATGCAAGCATGGTGTCATGAAACTGACATACAAAACTGATCAACTTCTCTGGGCAACAAAATGTCGATACAATTTTCCATAAGCCCTCATGAGTGACAGTATTAAAATCTTGGTAAGATCAACAAATACTGTGTACAAAAAATATCAACTATTCCTCTGTCCTTTCTAAATTCACACTGACTATCAGATGACCATCTTCCAGTTGAAGGATAAACCTATTCAGGAGTACTCTGGAAAGAATCTTGCCACTAATGACTAAAAGAGAGACCTCACATACATCCTATGATTGTCACAGGACAATCCATTTCCTTTACCTTTATAGAGACGGACAGTGGAAAAATTCTTGAACTCCTGGGGGATAACCTCCTCTTACCATATAAACTGAAAAAAAATATTGTCAGCTTTTGAATGAACTGTGGACCCCCTTGCCTTGTAAATCTTTGCCACAGGAGGGGAGCCTAATGGCATTCAAAACCTCTTCTTTAGTTGGAAGTTTGGCAAGAGAGGGATTGACTTTTATCTGTAGTATATGACCAGTGGCTTCAGCTTTGGTTGATGACAGTATGTTGAGAACACTGTGGAAATGTTTGGCACACCTCTCCAGGATTATGTCCTTATCACTAATCAATGTAGCTTCACTACCACTGAGCAGTTGAGAATAACATAGGTCCTTGGCCCATAAATGGCCTTCACAGCATGATAAAAGTGTTTCTGATTATTACTCTGCATAAAATTGAATATCATCTGCTTTATTACTGAGCCAAGAATCTTGCATCTCTTTAAGCTTCTCTTGCACTTTACTTTTGGTGAAGTTAAATACTTCCTTAGAAAAAAAGATGAACTATCCTGATGGTAAACCCTGTGGAGTTCTTGTTTTTTGTTTATCAGTTTCTGGATTTCCCCAAAATTTTCATCAAACCAATCTTGATGTTTCCAAGTGTTTTGAACCAGATGAGTAAATGCGGTGCTGACACCAAATCTCTGAAAGCTGCCCACTGTTTTTCTGCTCCACTGTTGCCAATTCTGCATTAGCTCAGCTTTCCCTCTAAGTCAGCAACAAACTGTTCATGCATGGAGAAGTGTTCTAATCTGTTGACATTGTCTTCTTGTACTCATCTTTCCTTGGGACTGCTGCCTTTGTGGAATTAAGTCTATGTTCAATCCAGCACTCTGTGCCACACATTGCTTTTATCACTTTCACATCCTGTATGTCTCTTCTCCTTACAATGAAATATGTCTGTTAAATGCCAATGTTTGATGTGAGTGTGCATGCAAAAAGTTTTATTGCATTTAGGTAAATGGAAGAGTGTTGGTGAATGGAAGATGGTTTGGAGAGGGAAGAGACTTGAAGCAGTCAGACTCACTAGTAACCTATTGTAATAGTCCAGGTGTGAGGTAATGAGAGCCTGAATTAGTGTGATAGTGGCCTCAGAGGAGAGAAAGGAAACTATTTGAGAGATGTTATATAGGTGAAATTGACATACCTTGAAAACAGATTGAACATGGGGAGTGAGATAGTAAGGAGTCAAATATCACACTGAACCTGAGGTACTGGGAGGATGGTGCTGCCCTCTATAGTAATAGGGAAGGTAGGATGAATGATGTGAGTTTAGGGGGAAAGATAATAGGTTTCATTTTGTATGTGGTTAATTTAAGATATCTACTAGCCATTCAGTACAAGATGTCTGAAAGGCAATTGGAGATGCAATATTGGAGATCAGCAGAGAGGTTGGGGCAGGAGGGCTAGTTATGAGAATTCAGTGATGAGGCAAAACTTTCAAAGATTGACCTTGTTTCCCCAGTCAGCTCCTAGAAGCTAATGGTCTTCCTTCATATTTGTTTGCATTAGCTTTCAGTAAAAATGATTTTTCTACCTTAGGTAGTCAGCCCTTAGATTGGCTTCTCTTAAGAGCCAATTCTTAGTCAATGGAACAAAGTGTCACCAAAACCTTTATAAGCGCTCCTTCTATAAATAATCTGCCTGCCTAAAATGTTTTCAGGGCTTTTCTCAGTGGCCTATGCAAACTCTTCTCATATGATTTCCATTCTGAGGTTTCTGACAAGGGCAGATTACTTTGTCAAGGATCTAGAAGTACTTGGCACCTCCTTCAGTCCTGTGATTGATGTAGAATAGTTCAACAAGACTTCAAGCAATTCAAGAAATTGCCTTTTGCTTCACAGGAGAGATACATGCTTATTTTATTTTATTTTATTTTTTCTTACAACAGTGTCTGCAGATAAACAGGAAGGCTATGAAAGGAGAAATTAATTTAAAATAGATCTTAGAGGTCAAACCTGAAAACAAATCCATTCAAATGCAAATCTCTTAGTCTATCTCTATCCACTACCAGTTAGTGAATCACTTGTTATTTAAGGTTGTTTTTAAAGAATGCCAGGAATGAAACATCTTAATGTTCTTATTCATGTAAGAAATGCAGGGTGCTGAAAGTTCGAATCATCAGAAAGTCCCTATGACAGGACCATCAGGATAAATGTCATTAAGGATTTAATCAGAGTTGACAGGTGCTTAGTAGCAAATGAGCCAAAGGAAAATACTGAAATGTCATATCCTGCCTCCAACTGTATATAGACAAGGTACCAACAGACCAAAAGAGCACTTTGTGCCTTCCATCTCCTGGTGGGCACAGCCTCAGGGTGTCCCCTGTGGTAAGGCTGCCAGGGGCAAGGCCACATATTTTCCAGCTGTCTGGAAAATCTGTCTGTGCAGGGGGTTACCACTTCCTGCTGTCACCTTATAGCCATCTTCCTCAGGTGAGAAGATGCTGAAATGCCTCATAGGGTATGATTTCCATCTCCTGATGGTATGTTGTATTTCCAAAGGGAAGGCTACAAAGGGCCAGGACTGGAGTCTTCCAAATACCCTAAAGCAATGACTTTCACCTGTGCCAATCCAAAGTAACCTCCACATCCTGATGCCAGCCCCATTTTCCAACTGAAATGTTGAGTGTCTCTCAGTCTTTCTGGTACAAAGAAGAGCAGCCTACACTTCAGGGATTTCATCTCTGACTACATTTGTCCTTTGAAAGAAATGAAAGAGGAAATATGGGAACAGGACTCCTTGCACTTCTTGGGTAGTCTCAACTTCAATCTCCACCTGTGCCTTTTCCTGCCTAATCTCTAGCTTTTAGAGGGAAGAAAACTTGTGAAGGATGACCTACTGTCTGACCTTCTGACTACTGGGAAGAGGAGTGGTGCCCGCCACTCAATGATGAAAATTCTCAAATTTAGTCATACCTTTCACCACCACCACCAACACCTCCTCCTTCTTCTCTCAGTCATGGCTAAGGAAACATGACCCCATTTGGGGTTTTCTTGGCAAAGACACTGGAATGATTTGCCATTTTCTTCTGCAGCTCATCTTAGATATGAAGAAACTGAAGCAAACAGGTTTAACAGTCCCACAGGTAGTAAGTGTCTGTCTGAGGCTAGAGTTGAACTCAGGTCTTCCTGACTCCAAACCCAGCACCCTATCTACTGCACCACCTAACTGCCCAAAGTCCTGTAGATTATAGGGACCCATTTTTAATTGGGGAATATTAACTAGGCGGCTCGCCGCAATATTGGGGCAAAGAAGGAGACTGACAGACTCCCTCAAATCAGAGCAGGATTTATTTAACAAGAACGAACTTTAAAAAACACAAACAGGATCAGTAGGATTAAGGGAAAGGAAATAAAATGGGGAAAGGGAAATTATACAACCTGAACAATACCACTGCCCAGGAATCAGCTGAGAACACACAGCAGCGTCCTGTCACCCTCCAGCTTCAAGTTAGAATGGCGTAAAAAACTCCCTTCTTCCCAGCAGACCCCAGGCTGACCACACACAGCCCCCAGCCAATTGGCTGACCGCTCTAACAGTCACATGACTGCCCTCACTAGGCTTCCAATCATTATAATTTTGCCAGGCCCATGTAGGCGTCCACAAGTGGTGATGAAGTGAGGTGCCAGCGCCATGGCGATGGCCACAACCAGTGGGTGGAGCACCGTGCAATTTGTGGAGCCCCAGGCTGGTGCCCCTGCCGAGGTTTTTTTTTTTTAATTCTAGCCAAAAGATGGGGTCATAGAAACCTCAAATAACAATTAATTCTTTACAAGATCATCATCCAAACGCCATTCCCCAACCCCACCACCTGATTCACCATAACCCTCCACCTCAACCCTTCTACTGTAAAGTTTTGACCATACACCAAGCAACCCTCCCAATTTGCCCTCTGGAATGCCTGTTTCATAGGCAACAAACTTCCCTACATCTTAAATCTTAAATATTTTCATCTCTAACTCCTTTCATCTACTAGTTATTACTGAAACTTGACTTCTCCTTGATGACACAGCCTTATTGGCTGCTATTTCAAGTACTGGCTTCAGCTTCACTCTTTCTCCTTGGCTGACTGGTTGAGTAGGAAAGTTGGAATATTCCTTGCTCCTCATTGCCACTTTCAGATTGTCTTTTTACCTACATCACTAAATAACCCCTTTTCCTTTGAGGTTCATGTGAGTCACATCTGTTGCCCAATCAAAATCATGGTGGTTATGGTTTTACTCCCATCCTTTTTAAAATGATTTTGATACCCAGCTAACAATGTTTCTCTCCTCCCCAACTCCTATCTTCATATAGGAGACTTCAACATACATAATAGCTCTCTCTGAAATGCAGAAACAACTTAATTAATCAATCTATTCATTTCTCATGACTTACTCTTTTATATCACATTAGCCACAATTATCGTCTTGATCTTGCCAACACCAGCAAATGCAATACTATACATCAAAAATTCTGAAATTCCCCTATGTGACCATAATCTTTTGGCTTTTTATATATCCCTTTGCCTTCTCTTACAAAATTCTGTTCTTCATCCATACAGTGACCTTTAATCCTATCACCTCTCAATTCTCTTCTAGGCCATTTCCCTTACATTAACTACTCTCTCCTCTTTTCACAATTGTGACCTCTTGGTCATAACTAATGCAACTATATACTTTTCTTTCTTAAATCCCTAACCCCTTTTCATATTTCTGATTATGGCCAGCTAAACCTCAGCCTTGAATCACTCTCACTATTTGCTGCCTTCACTCCTATACATGCACTGCTGAATGAAGATGGAGAAAATCATGAAACTGTTCTAACTGGGTCTACTACAAATTTATGTAATGCAAATTCCTTGGACCCTCCCTAATGGATACTAGTCCATACTGTTACATAGCTCCCTTATCAACTCTTTTTGTATTTTGGGGGTTTTTTTGGTGATTTTTTTTTTTTTTTTGGTGAGGCAATTGGGGTTAAGTGACTTGCCCAAAGTCACACAGCTAGTAAGTGTCAAGTGTCGGAGGCCAGATTTGAACTCAGGTCCTCCTGAATTCAGGGCTGGTGCTTTATCCACTGCACCACCTAGCTGCCCCCCCCCTGCCAATCAACTCATTATCACACTTTTCACATTGGATTTTCAAAACTTTTTCATCTCTCCTCAAATCTTCCATAGTTCCCTCACCACCACCACTCTCTCAGTTTAGAACTTAGTCTCATATTTTACAGAAAAATTGAGGTCATTCAACATAAGCTCCTGCTCCCCTCTTTCTCATCACATATCACTCAGATGCTTTTTATGACCATCTCTTCCTTTGTCCCTGTCTCACTTGATGAAGTAGCCTTAGTACTTACCAAGACTAACCTGTCTACTCATTCAAATGATCTCATTTATCCTGTCTACACCAACAGATTGTCTCCTCTAATTCCCTTCTGTCTCCAATATGCCATTGTTGTAGGGGCAACAAACCCTCACTTAATCATCCTCACTATCATTCTATATCTCTTTTGTCTTTTATAGATAAACTTATTGAAAAGGCTATCTACAATAAGTACATCCACTCTTTCTCCTCCAACTCTCTTCTTTACCCCTTACCTTTACCCAGCTGCTGACCTTATCA
Organism: Dromiciops gliroides; assembly: GCF_019393635.1. Classification (NCBI taxonomy): domain Eukaryota; kingdom Metazoa; phylum Chordata; class Mammalia; order Microbiotheria; family Microbiotheriidae; genus Dromiciops; species Dromiciops gliroides. The sequence continues at coordinate 157,049,597 of NC_057861.1, read as the reverse complement.
TTTTACTGAAACTGCTTTATCCAAAGTTCCTCATTATCTCTCTCTCTTTTTTTTTTTTTTTTTTAGTGAGGCGATTGGGGTTAAGTGACTTGCCCAGGGTCACACAGCTAGTAAGTGTTAAGTGTCTGAGGCCGGATTTGAACTCAGGTACTCCTGACTCCAGGGCCGGTGCTCTATCCACTGCGCCACCTAGCTGCCCCCCTCATTATCTCTTGAAGTCACCATTTCCAAGGGACTTTTTTTTCTGTCCTCATTCTCCTTGACCTCTCTTCAGTCTTTGACATTGCTGATCACTTTCTCTCCTCTAGGTTTTCAGAACACCATTCTCTCTTTGTTCACATCCTACCTATCTGATTGCTCCTTCTCTGTTTCCATTGCTGTATCATCTTCTAGATCATAGCCTCTAACCACAGGTTTCCCTCAGGATTCTGTCTTAGGCCCTCTTCTTTTCTCCCTAATCCCTCACTACTTCACTTAGTAATCTCATCTGTTCTCATGAATGTAATTACCATCTCTATGTTGATGACTCGAAACTCTACCTTTTCTACTCTGTCCCTCTGCTGACCTCCAATCTTACATCTCTAACAGTGTTTCAGACATCTCAAACTGGACATCCAATATGCATATTAAATTCACCATGTCCGAAAAAGCAACTCATTATCTTTTCCCTTAAGCCTTCCCTCATCCTACCCTCCTTACTACTCTAAAGGGCAAAATCATCCACCTAGTACCTAGTTTTACAACCTAGTAATCATCCTGGACTCTTCACTATCTCTAACCCTCGATTTTCCAAAATGTTGCCAAGACCTATTTGCAACATTTCTTGAAGATGAACCCTTATCTCCTCTGACACTGCTACCATTGCAGTGTAGGCTATCATCACCTCATACCTGGACTTTTGTCATGGTTTTTTTGGTGCTTTTGCCTGCCTCAAGTCTCTATCCACTCTAATCTATTCTCAATTCCACCACTAAAATGATTTTCATAAAGCATAGATTGTACTATGCTACCTCTTCTACTCAATAAATTCCAATGGCTCACTGTTGCCCCCAGGACCAAATACAAAATCTTCTGTTTGGCATTTAAAGGTCTTCATAGCACAGTTCCTTCCTACCTTACTGGTCTTAGACCTTATTCTTCCCCATAAACTCTTTGATCCAGTGATATTGGTTTCCTGTTTGTTCTACCACCAATACTCCATCTCTGGGCTCTGGGCATTTTCTCTGGCTGATCCCCATGCCTGGAATACTTCCTCTCTTCTATTCTACCTACTGAACTTCTTAGCTTCCTTTAAGTCCCAACTAAATCTCTTCTTTTATTGGAAGCCTTTCCTTACACCTTAATTTCAATGCCTTTCCTCTGTTAATTAATTTCTATTTATCTTGTATGTAGCTTGCTTTGTATATATTTATTTGAATGCTTTCTTCCCCACCACCCCCCATTTGTAAGTTTCTTGAGGTCAAGGACTGTCTTTTGCCTTTTTGTGTCTTCATAGCTTAGCACAGTGTGCAGAATATAAATAGGAACTTAATAAATGTTTATCTGTTGATTGATTATAAGATGTCAGTATTCTTAGATAGGCCCAAATGGAATTTTCTCCTGAATAAAAAGAGAGTAGATTGCAATCTGCTCATCTTGCCTTATTTGAACCTCCCTAGTACATATTGCTTTATTCAAATTGGGGAACAAAATTAGGCATCACATATGCTGGAGAAAATGGTTGCATGGAAATACACATGATCACAGCTGGAAGAGACATTAGATACCATCAAATTCAGCCTTCTTTATTCAGAGGGTGAAACTGAGGTACAGATCATTTAATTTAGGGTCAGCTACCTGGTACCATAAAGGGAGGGCTGCTTCCAGTGTCATGAAAATCTGAATTCAAATACTGCCTCAGCAGGTAACTAGCTATGTGACCCTGGGCAACTTATTTAAACTTTGTCTGCCTCAGTTTCCTCATCTTTTTTTTTTGCAGGGCAATGAGGGTTAAGTGACTTGCCCAGGGTGACACAGCTAGTAAGTGTCAAGTGTCTGAGGCTGGATTTGAACTCAAGTCCTCCTGAATCCAGGGCTGGTGCTTTCTCCACTGAGCCACCTAGCTGCCCCAGTTTCCTCATCTTTAAAATGGGAATAATGGAAGTACCCTCCTTACATAGTTGTTGTAATGAAAAAAAATGTTGTGAAGCTAATTGTAAGGTTTTTGTAAGCCTTAAATCAATACATAAAAGCTAACTATTTAGCCCATTTGCCCAATACCATGCAACTAAGAAGTAGTAGAGCTAGAAATAGAACCAAGATCTTGATTCTTTGCCCATTCTACTCTTTTGGGCTAACTTACAGGCATGTTTTTGTACTTAGTTCAGTTTTTGCTTTTTCTTCTGTAGGAAACTTCAGAGAGTTAAATGAGGTCATTGGATGTAGGTAAAATGTATAGGACTTGGGCAGCTAGGTCGCGCAGTGGATAGAGTACCAGCACTAGATTCAGAAGTACTTGAGTTCAAATGTGACCATGTCATATACCTGACACTAGCTGTGTAACCCTGGGCAAGTCACTTAACCCCAATTGCTTCCCCCCCCCCAAAAAAAAGATAAATAAAAAAATGTATAGGACAAAGTGACTTACTGATATTCCTTCATTATAGGAAAAAAATCTAATGTAATTTATATTGTTATTAATAGAAATATGCACAGTTTTTACATAAACACTAATGAGTTAAAATTGATATTTTCCTATACAAATATACCAGGAAAGATTTTGAGAATTCATAAAAATAGACTTTATTCTCATAAACATTTTCAGAAGACCAAATCCTCAAATTCAACCCCTTCATCAAGGTTTCACAGCTGGTATTCCTCAGATACAGGTCTTGAACACAGAACTTTCAGACCACATATTCAGTCCTCTGTGCATTATTCTATTCTGCCTTTCCCATTCCTTGTTGTTTTCATAGATTTTGGATTAACCTAAAAATGCTTTTATAAACTTCCTTAGAATTTAATATTGTTATTAGTTAAATCAAGTGCTATTTTCATAAACAATAAAACCTTAAATTTATATAGAGTTCTGTAGTTTAAAAAGAATTCTCTTGCGACAACCTTCTGAGTTAGAAGGAATAGGAATCATTTTCACTAAATTAAAGACAGAGGAATGATATGTGGTGGTGATAGCAAACAACTTTTACATGCCAAATAGATTATTCTGTTTCTTTACTTTCCATATTCAATATTTGTTATCTCTCTCCTTAGCAATTGTGCTTATGATTCACAGTCTAAATATTCACCATAAAGTTCCCCATTGGTGGCAAAGAACTGGAAATTGAGGGTGTGCCCATTGGTTAGGGAATGGATAAACCAATGGCAGTCTATGAATTTAATGGAATACTATTGTGCTATAGGATGTGGTAAAGGGAAGGGTTTCAGGGAAACTTGGGAAGATTTGCATTAACTGATAAAGACTGAAGTATGTAGAACTGGGAGAAGAATTTATATAACAGCAACAATTATACAAACAATTGTGAAAGGCTTAAAATGCTTATCAAGGGGCAGCTAGGTGGCACAGTGGATAAAGCACTGGCCCTGGAATCAGGAGGACCTGTGTTCAAACCCAGCCTCAGACACTTGACACTTACTAGCTGTATGACTCTGGGTAAGTCACTTAACCCCAATTGCCTCACCAAAAAAATGCTTATCAATATAATGTAGAAATATAATTGCAGAGTGCCCATGATGAAATATGTTATCCCCCTCTTGATAGAGAGTTAATGGATTCATAGTGCCAATTGAGACATTTTTTTGGGGGGGGGGAATTGGTCAATGAAGGAATTATTTTTCTTTCTTTCTTTCTTTCTTTCTTTCTTTCTTTCTTTCTTTCTTTCTTTTTAGTGAGGCAATTGGGGTTAAGTGACTTGCCCAGGGTCACACAGCTAGTAAGTGTTAAGTGTCTGAGGCCGGATTTTTGTTTTTTTTTTTGTTTGTTTGTTTGTTTGTTTTTTAGTGAGGCAATTGGGGTTAAGTGACTTGCCCAGGGTCACACAGCTAGTAAGTGAGTAAGTGTTAAGTGTCTGAGGCCGGATTTGAACTCAGGTACTCCTGACTCCAGGGCCGGTGCTCTATCCACTGCGCCACCTAGCTGCCCCCATCTGAGGCCAGATTTGAACTCAGGTACTCCTGACTCCAGGACCAGTGCTCTATCTACCGCGCCACCTAGCTGCCCCTAGGAATTATTTTTCTTAACTATGTATATTTAATAACAGTATTTTCCTTTTCTTCCTTCCCTTCCCTCCCCTCCCCTCTCCTCCATATATTTAGCTATTCAGCAACTGTTTTCCACAGGTACTCATATGCCTGCTTCTGGATTTTTTTCCTTATAATTCAGAATCTTTGGTAAATCTTCACTTATTTTAGGTTATTTACATTTATTCTGTTAATTTTGTATTTAGTCACCTAACTTAAATTTATCATTCATAAGCTATCATAATGATTCCTTAGTGTACACACCTTGCTTGTGTTTTGTCCAATAAAACCATCCAGTTCTATGTCAGTGAGAAAAGCCAACTGCTCCATTACTTTGGGGTTCTTTTTAATTGTATTGAATTAATTCTATAATTCTCTCAAATAATCAAATCACAGACATTTAGTATTAACATGGAAGATATTGTTGGCTTTGGTTGGGATTTAATGATAACCTGCTCTGTCAATCTCATCAAAAATATGCTGCCCTCTATTTCATATTTTACATGGTTATTTATTATTATAGCAGCTTTACACTGTGCTTCTTAGCTAGTAAAATTTATAATAATTTTCACCTCTATTGGATATAAATTTTTTTCTAAGTGTATTTCTGTGTTACTGGCACATGACTGGTCATTTTTTAGTTTATCTTTGACTTATACTATTCTGAAGATTCTATAAAGGGGTCCATAATTTCTTTAAGGTTTCTTTTTGTATACTCTGTATTTACATTCATTAATGCATGCAAATTTGGGATATTAGAACTTTTAAAGATGCTAATTAGGTGTTAAATTGAGGGTTTCCCCAAGGTTTTGAAGTAAGTGTTCAACGTAGTCCTGTGATGCTTCCTCTAAAGCAAAGTAATCAATTTATTAAGCATTCAGTACATGCCAGGAACTATGGTAAGTGTTGGGGATACAAATAAAAACAAAAATAGTCCCTGAGTGTAAGGAGCTTGAAATCTAATGAGGGAAGACAACACACAAAAATAAGGTGACAACTAGAAGGGCAGGGGGGATAATATTCAATAATACTGAATTTAATATAATATTGATTTTGTTGTATTTGTCTTATTTCACTCTGTTGGTGGGTTGAATGTGTCATATGGAATTCTACCATTGTACTAAACTAATCCATTCCACAAAATCATGGCATCATTCAATTATATACGTAGGCAAAGTTTTTGCCTATATGTTGTGATTTAAAGATTTAAAAAACCCTTATATGTTCCCAATATCTCACCTACCGGGTTGAATAAAATTCTGACTTTAGTGAGAAATTAAATTACCTGCAGAAAGTCCATGCTAATATGAAAATGTGTTGTCTGAGAAATAATGCATTTGCCTATTAGCAACAATTGTCACATTGGCATCTGAAAATGTAATAATCTAGACTGGCAATTGTAGTGCTAGAAAGATCAAGAGTGCAATACGCCGGGCCTAGGGAATATGGTAAGAAGGGTTAGCATCTGAATATAAAAAGCTGGGAAACATCAAATTTATTTTTATTTAACATTTTTCTATGTTATGCTGCATTTAAAGAAAAAATAGTTTCAGTTCCAAATTCTTTTCCTCTCTTCAGCACTCCCACTCCCACCAATGGCAAGCAATATGAAGATAAACCTTTGTTTACTTCAGTTTTTCCAAAGCTAGCATCTGGCTTCAATATTACCCTGTAGACTTTCAGCTTCTGCATATGGTCATACTTTGTAAATTCTTTTGTCACAGGCAACGTTTTTAATCCCTCATTGTCCTCATAGAATCAGTTTTCATACTTTTGTGCTTTCAACACATTTATTAAGTACTACTCTCAAAGCCCTATTTGCCAACTGATGTGCGTGATAAAGAATAGACACAGTAAACATGATGGCTTTGAAAATGACTCATTTTCTATGCATTGCTCATGATCATTCAGATGGCTCAATTGACCCTTTGAGATCTTTTCAATATTAGCAGATATGGGGAGACTCTGTGTTATATGTGACAAAGTTCATGTTTCTCAAATCCTGAAAAAATTAAATGGTAAATATAACTTAAACAAATAGCACATAAGACTGTTGGCTCAGAAAACTTTGAGTATTTTCCAGGCAAAATGAACAATGTTCAGAGTTATCTGACAAAATAATGTTAATATTGTTTGCAATATTGGTAAATGATTACTTTTTATATATTAGCTTAGGACATTTAAAACACAACAACAACTTCATTCAATTGAAAGCAGGGTGGTCTTTGGCCAGTTGGCACTTCACTGTATTATTTTTATCTGAAGAAGTGCATTTTCCACACCAAGTCAGTAAACAAGCACTAATTGTCTACTGTGTTACAGGTATTGTGTTAAACACGAGGAATACAAAGAAAGGCAAAAGACAGTGTCTTTCCCCAAAAAGTTCAGAATCTAAGGAGGAAGACAATATGAAACAACAATTTACAAACAAGATACATACAAGATAAATTTGAGAGAGTAAATTAAGGACAGTTACTAACATTAAGGAGGATCAGGGAAGATTATATTATTATAGAAAATGGGATTTTACCTGGGACTTAAAGGAATCCAGGGAATTCAGTGAGCAGAGAATAGTATGAGGGTTGTGAGTATTCCAGTATGGGGGGAGAGCAAATGAGGGAAAAGTAAAACACGGAGTGAGGAGATGGAGTGTCTTGTGTGAGGGATAGCAAGGTGGCCAGTGTCACTGTATTATAAAGTAGATATAGGAGAGTAAGATGTAAAAAAAGACTGGAAGGAAGAACAGGGCCAGGTTTTTTAATTATTTGAGGTTATTGAGTTGATCTATAATTGTCTAGTGCTGCCGTTCCATCATTTTAATCTCATTTTCATAAGAAGGCCCTCATTGCCTGTCAAGCTAATGAACTGGGACATACAATACACACAGACAGTAAACTTAGTCCTGCTTTGAATAGGAGAGAGCTAGCAGGATAGATTGTATTGGAAAAAGTGCAAAGGTCTTTTACTGACTCATGTTTTCAGTAGAAGTGAACGTCCACCTTTTCAATAACACACTGCTGATATTGCTACATGGCAGTTATAGATAGGCCACAACTGCTTCCAAAGAACTAAAAATGAATGCCACACAGAGAAAAATGAAGGAATGTGGGTAATATATAACTAGTAGGAAACACTGAAGAAGAACAGAACTAGTTTGCCCTCAAGGAATTGTTTGATAAGAAGAGAAGATGAGTTAGTCATGTGTCAAGAGCAAGATATGAAAGGTAGACAGAGTGCTCTACTGATACCCTTTCAGTGTCCAAAGAAAGTAAGGAAGGCTCTAACAAGTTAGATTTCATTGAATGAACTTTTGGGAGTATACACACAAAAGGCATACATAGAATAGATAGGCATGGATGAATTGTAATCTCTATTACTTAAGGAAATTCTTAATTTGTTAATATCAGAAATCCATTTGGAAATATTTTATAAATTATATATGTGTGTATGTATGTATATATGTATATTGTGTATATATATATACACAAAACACATGTATACACATACACCCACTTGTGTGTATAAATGTATACACAAACACACATGTATACACACACTCACACTTGTGTGTATACATATATACACAAACACACATGTATACACATAAACGTGTGTGTGTGTGTGTATCCAAATGGGAAGAGAGGAGAGAGACAGAGACAGAGAGCATGCAAGAGAGAGTGATCCCACTTCTGGGAATTCTCCCCTTTCCCCCAACCCAATCAATATGAATTCCCAGCAAATTCTTTGACTGTTCACTTCTTAATTAATTGACTAAAACGTCAAAGTCAGTACTTCTTCTCATAGCTTTTCATAGAAAAGACTCTCTCACTTCAGATATAAATATGTATATGTATATCAGTGTAGATACATATTTTATATACATATGAAATACATGTGTATATATATGTACATATATGTACCTCTGACTATATTTCAAAACTATTCTGGGAACTTAAAAAAATTATAGTGTACATGAGTAGAGAGGTAAGCATCAGAAAAAAAAATCTTTACCAAATCTCTATAATCATATGATACATTTATGAACTATCATAACTAAAATAATGAAATATTATTCATATTGCATAAGCTAGCAAGATATGAGAAAAATACATTAGTTGAAATGTAATAGGGATTTTTGAAATAAAAAAAGATCTATGAAAGCTGAAAATTATAGAAAAAGTACCAATTGGCAACTACATTTAAAAATGTATTAATGGCAACGGAAGTTTCATTTATTATTATTTTTTAATTATTTATTTATTTTAGTTTTCAACATTTGTTTAGATAAGATTTCCAGTTTCAAATTTTTCTCCCTCTCCCCCGCCAGAAGCAGGTAATCTGATATAGGATATATATATATATATATACACACACACACACACACACACACACACACACACATATACATATACATGTGTATAAAACATTAAACATATTTCTGCATTAGTCATGCTATACGAGAAGAATCAAAGCAAAAAGGAAAAAGCTCAAAAAAGAAAAAACAATAGCACCAAAAACAAAAGAAATAGTATGGTCCAATCAGCATCCATATTCCACAGTTCCTTTTTTTTTTTTTCCTGGATTTGGTGAGCCTTTTCCACATTTGATTTATTTTTTTAAAGAATTTCTTCTTATTCATTATGAGTAATTACTCTGATTGGTAGTATAAAAATCTGAGGTTGTAACTATTGTTACCTTGGTCTTTTTATTCTTCTATCTATAATTGTTCTAGTTTTGTTTGAATACTTATCCTATTCCCTAGCTTTTTTGTTATTTCATTTACATTAATAATTACTTTCCTACTGGTGTTCCTTTTTACATTTTGAAATAAAGAGATCTTTGGCACACAAACACACACACACACACACACACACACACACACTTAGACCTTTCATTACTCTTCTAAAATTGTTCTCAACCAAGTTATGGGAAACTCTCCAGGGGAATAAAATGAATATACCTTTGATTCTTAAGAGAAAAAAAAGCCTATAACTTGAAATTGACTTTATTGCTTTTTTATTTGTCCAGGTTTTGTGACTATAGTCATAGTCTTTGAATCCCTCCTACCTAGCACAGTCCATATATAGTGAGTGTTTTTAAAAAAATCAATTTTTGGATTGAATTGGCCACTTTTGAAATGAGAGGAGAAAAAAGACATCACTTTACAGATTTCTCTTGTTCTTTACATTTTCTACATTGGTCAAATGGTTTAAATATTTTAGTGCCTTAAATAGTAGTGATAATTATAATCTGAGAAACTATTCCATAAATATTTTTACTATATCCCTTGGAAGTAACTTTATGAATGAATAAATCATGGAATACTGTTGTCACAAAACCTGGACAAATAAAAGAGCAATGAAGTCAATTTCACTGATAGCTTCTTAGATATATTCATCAGAAATGAATTAATATATCCAAAAGACATATCTTCTTCAGACACATTGAAATTTTAAAAGTGATATGCATCTAGAGACTGAGAAATAGCATACATTAAATGAAATTGGTAAGCTTTTGAGAGATAAAATATATTAATTAAAATAATTTATCATACAGATAAGTCCATATATTATATCTTTTGCAGTATTGGTGAAAGATGGAGAGATCATTTCATTTGTGGCTTACATCCAATCTGGCTTTTGTAAAGTTTATAGAGAAGTTATTGGGCTTATGAAATATCGACTTCGGAAAATGGTAAGTTATTTTAACCTTTAAAAATGGATCTGTGATTTAATTGGTAATAGGAACTCCTAATGAGGAAATTTCCTCTTTGAATGCATTTAATTGAATGACCTTCAACTTTTAGGTTACCTGGGAGAATTGAGAGATTGTATTCAATTGGTTGCCCAGATTTCTACTGAGGGAAAAACATTCTCTCTCAAGGTAGCCCATTCCCTCTGAACAGCTATAATCATTAGGTAATATCTCCCTTGACTATTGTTAAACTTGCCTATTGGTAACTTTCACTCTTGCTCCTAGTTTTGCCTTCTGTGGCCAAGCAGAAAAAGCCTTATCACTCTTTCACATGATAGTCCTCCAAAAGCTTGAAGATAGCTATCATGTCCCTTCACATCTTCTCTTCTCCAGGCTAAACATCTCTGGATGCTTTCAGTAATCTTCATAACATGAACTAAAGACCCTTCACAATTCTGATTATCCTCTTCTGAGTGACTTCCATCTCACTGATGTCATTCCTAAAATGAAATAGCCATGGGGCAGCTAGGTATTGCAGTGGATAAAGTACTGGCCCTGGATTCAGGAGGACCTGAGTTCAAATCCGGCCTCAGACAATTACTAACTGTGTCACCCTGGCAAGTCACTTAACCCTCATTGCCCTGCCAAAAACCCAAAAAGCAAAACAAAAAAAATGAAATAGCCATATCTGAACACAATATTACAAAGATTGTTTGACCAAGAGAGAATACAATGGGACCGTCATTAACCTAGCTTCTCTTAATGAACTGGGATAACATTAGTTTTTCTTTCAGTAGTGTCAATTTGTTGATCTAAATTAAACTGAATCTACTAAAATCTTTAGATATTTGTCAGATGAACTGCTTACTGTGTAGCTATACCTCTTCCTTTCTGTAAATATGAGGTTGGTTTTTGAACTTAAGACTTTTCATTTATTTCTATTTTCATCTCATGAGATTCATCTCAATGTTCTAGCCTATCCAGATATTTTCTTATTCCTACTCTTCATCCAATATGATACTCACCCCCTTCATTTTTCATTGTCAACATATTTACTGAGCATGATATCCATGCCTTTATCCAAAGTATGAATAAAAATGTTAAATAATATTAGAGCAAATCATAGATCTCTGGAATACTCCCATCTTTGAAAACCTCCTTCAAGGCTTAAATCAAACCAGTAATGAATACTCCTTATTATGGCTGGCCATTCAACTAATTCTGAATGCTTCTAATTGTACTGTCATCTAGTTTTCTCCTTCCTACATCATTTTCACATTAAGAAATTAATGTTAATGCCAAGTTAAAAAATTATTAGCTGGGGGCAGCTAGGTGGCACAGTGGATAAAGCACTGGCCTTGGATTCAGGAGAACCTGAGTTCAAATCCAGCCTCAAACACTTTATACTTAACTAGCTGTGTGACCCTCAGCAAGTCACTTAACCCCAATTGCCTTGCTAAAAAAAAAAAAATTATTAGCTACCTTGCTTTTGGCAGAAGGGGTTCTAACAAATGTACAAATAGTTAACATGTCCCCCACAAACTTTATCCTATTCTTTGTTAGATTCTTGATCTGTTTTCCTAATTCTTCATCCATGTGCTTTTTCTGTCCATGTTGTCCAAAATGTACCCTGCCGTCACTGATCTCTGCTCAAATATTTTCACCACGCCCCCACATCTTATTCTCTGATTTTTCTCAGTACATTTAAAATAAACAATACTACTGTGTTCCCTACCTTTACCAATCTTATTCCATAGAGTTTCAAATTTGCCACCTTGCATTAGTTCTTTCTTTGCTTTGTATAGTTTGTGCATGTATGTTTAACATCTGAGGACATGAGGTCTATTGTAGCCTCCTTCCTTCTATCCTGCAACCTCCTGAAACAGGTCATGATTACTTTCTGCCTTTCATTTCCTTTTTCTTCTTCCTTTTTTAAATTATGAAATGCTTTCTTCCATTTTTTTATAAGGAATACTTCCCTTTCTCTGATAAATTAGAAAAGAATTCTTGATCCTCTCTCACTTTTTCTTCCATGAGAGATACAACTTACACTTTGAACATGAGTAAACATCTTTTGTTTTTGTCTTGGCAGAACTATCAACATCACATAAAGAACAGTAGGCTCACTGCAAATTTATCTCTGCTCTTCATATTTTCTGGGAGATGAGTAAGACTCTCAGTCATTTATCATTTTTGAGAGTAGGTCCCTTGGAGAATGTCTTTGGCAAACTACTTGTCTGGGTCTTCAAATCTGGAGTTTTCATCTTCTTTCTTACTCAGATACCATTTTCTCACTTTTGTAGCACATGGAAAGTAATTCCGAACTTCTTTTCCTTTGTAAAAAAGCTTCGTAACTTCTTTTGCTTATCTTGTTTTACTAACATACTTTTTTCTTATTCTTCTTTCCTTTTCTTTTATTTATTCCTTTATTTTCCTTTTTACCATCAGCATATGTCCTTATTTTTCTCCTTCAACTCCTCTTCAAGTCTCTCCAAATTTCCTTTCCCAAAAATAAGTGCTTGGACTTCCCAAAAGCCTTTAAATAACCTTTCCAACTCCCACAGAGAAATGCTGTCAGATGCCAAATGCATAGACTTATGCAAGTAAATATTTAGATATAGAAGGGGCATTGATACAAATAAAGAAATTGAGATGCAGAGAAGTTAATGACTTGTCAAAGGTATTTGGAAATAGAGCTAGGATTAGAGCTTGAATCTCTTGATTGACAACCTAACGCTTTTCTTAAAACATCACTTTATCCCTGATTAGGGTTCACTTTAGTGGATGTTTCAATTAGCATGTACAAAGATGAATGTTACATACATTATACACACATACATATACACACACATACATACATACATACATACATACACACACACACACATACATACATACATACATACATATGCTGTTTTGTATAGAGGAAAGAACCTTGGCTTAGGAATCAGAAGATGGTAATTCAAATCACACTTCTGATGTTTACTATGTTTGTCAGTTTGGGCAGTTTATTTAACCTTACAAGGATCCATTTTCTTCATCATAATATAAGGAATTTGAACTAGAGAGCCCCTGAAACCCCTTTCAACTTTTGATCTATAATCTAATTACATACACACACATATACAAACACACACACGCAAAGATTATTATATTGTAGTATAGTATATGTAATATCTATATTGAACCACATATAGTATCATATGATATATAATATATATGCATTGTATATATTTGAACTAATTCTGAATTAATTTTAAAAGTCAAGTAAACAATGGACAGCTAGGTGACTCAGTGGATAAAGCACTGACCCTGGACTCAGGAAGACCTGAATTCAAATCCAGCTTCAGACACTTGACACTTACCAGCTGTGTGACCCTGGTCAAGTCATTTAACCCTCATTGACCTGCAAAAAAAAAATCCAAGTAAACAGATCATCAGAAATAATTTCATGGATTTATTTTAATGTTATCACTATTATAGATCATATCTATATCTATGTATGCACACATATACTTGCATGCATACATATTCATATATACATACACACACACACTCTCTCTCTCTCTCTCTCTCTCTCTCCTTGTTGGAAAGCAAAAAAGACAGATATATAACTAAATAGGTGACACAATCCTGGACCTGGAATCAAGAAGATCTGAGCTTGAATCCAGTTCCAGACACTTATTAGCTGTGTGAACTTAAATAAAGTACTTAATATTTTTCAGCCTCAGTTTCTTCATCAGCAAAATGGTACCTACAGGGTTGGTGTGAGGATTGAATATATTAACATAGGTGAATTGCTTTGCAAACATTAAATCCCTATATACATACTAGTTGTTATTCTAAGTGGATGAGTACAATTGAATTATTTTACAAAAAATATAAATGTCCTGTTTCTTTTAAACAGAAAAAAAAGTGTAGGCGCGTTTTTATGGGGAAACTTCAGGAGAAGGAATCCTTTGGTGAGATCAGTGTACTACTTCAGATACCTTTCACATGCACAATCATTACTGGATCTGAAGTTGAACTGGGAATCATCGATGCTGAGGATATGCTAGGTAAATGCAAAGAAATACTTTGCTTAATATCTACTTCATTTATTTCAGCTTTGTGATAAACATACTTCCAACTTTGGGATGAGCATCTTTTAATTTGGAGGATGATATTTAATCTATTAGTAGAGAACTTTAGTAATTTATTAGGTAACGTATTAAATACAATATTCAATACATTCAAAGTATAACCAATACATATCCTCTTCCCAACCACATCTACTAGCTTAAATAATTAATAAATAAAATGTTTAAAATTACCTTAGGAAAAGAAAACTGACTAGTAATCACTTACTCTTCTTTTTCAGGCATCAGACTTCACAAGCATTTGCTGCTTCTTAGGGGCCCATATCTTATTTATATGAAAGTATATAATTTAGAGTTCTTAAGGTCAATATGATAGCATCCAGAATTGGCTTTCCCACTGGAGCTTCAAGAGCACATTAAAAAAAGCCTAAACTTTGTGTTCTACTTCCATAATAGCAATGGGATCATGACCTGGGGTTCAAAGAGAGAGATAAAGTGGAGATACAGTGACAAAGATAAAATGATGGTATAATCAGAAATCCCACATATGCTTGACCTTGGAACATGTCTTTCTCTTTCTAAATTGTACAAATAGTCAAAGAAGGAAAAAAAAAGGAACAGGAGTCAGAAAAATAAGACTGGAGGGTCACAGGTCAGAGCCCAAATGTATAAAAGCACTAATGGAAACCCCACTTGAGATAAAAATATTCAAAGTTGGATAAAGTGAAAAAGAACTGTTGATAGAAGTTAACCTATTTAAGGGGTTTGATTATGAAAAAATCTAATAATTCAGTTAGAAATATCTAATGATAATTAAATTTTGAAATAACATAATAATATAATACAAATATTTCAGGTTCAATATAGCTGCTCAATGCCCTTCTGATACTTAATCTGTGTGTGACCCTAGGCAAGGTACTTAGCATCTATGTGGTTCACCTAACTCCATAGAATTTTTTTTTACTAATTATTAGGAGGGTTTCAGTGGGGAAAATTACTTATATTGATGAAATCATGAAATGTGTGAGTTGACTAAATTCATCCATATTGAATTGCAACTATATTATTGCTCTTTTTAAGGAATATGTTCAACATTCCTGCTTAGTTCTGATTAGTCATGCAAAAACCAGCTGAATAATCACATAATCTCTGCAATTAAAACAAACAAAAAAACCCTATGGTTTCTAATGTTGCCTTTATTATTCTGTGACATTCAAACATTTAGAAAAATAAACACCCTCAAGGTAAGTAATCTTTAAAGAGGGATTGGTGATATTTTACTAGGGCAATGTTCTCTCTTGACATGATGCATTAATTTCCCCCCCTGTGCTAATTATGTTAACTGATGCAAGACACATTGGACTGTTTTCTATAAATCAATATTTCACACATGAAAGTACTTCTTCCAAGTATGTATTAAAATCGTCTTTGCCATCTGGCAGACTGAAATCCAAATAGAAGATATACTGTTTAGAGGATGGGGGGGTATAGTGGGGTAGGGAGGGGTAAGATTATCCAGATTTTAAATTTCATTCTGTGTAAAATTCACTTGAGGTCTCTTGTATAAAGAAGCTGAATTTGTGTGCACCTAATTAGCTAAACCTTTTCTGGACAGGAATGAGGTTTAGGATGAGTTTCTCCATCACTTTTGTATGATATGGGAGTGAAAAATGATGTTGAATCTATTGATTTGCTCCTGTTTCACAAGTTACATTATTTTGTGCTGATATTACAAGCAAGGGTGGAGGAAAAAAAGAAAGCTAAACAATGATAATTAAATAATAATCAGGCCTTAATGGGAAATTAGACAATGAGGAGCATCTTCAAACATGAAGGACAATCCTCCTTCATGGGCATTCCTGTGGTAATCTATTTTCATCTCCATCTATTCATTTTCTCTTACTGTCATCAGCAAATATAAACCCCTGAAAATTAACATAGAACAAGGCTGCAAATAAATGAGATGAGGAAATTAGACTGCAGGTGAGTAAAAATTAAAATGAAAAACCGCAACCCAAGCCACTGTGCCTCTGTGCCACTATTCACATT
The DNA here is from genome assembly GCF_019393635.1 of Dromiciops gliroides. NCBI lineage: Eukaryota > Metazoa > Chordata > Mammalia > Microbiotheria > Microbiotheriidae > Dromiciops > Dromiciops gliroides. Next base: position 157,033,539 of record NC_057861.1, on the reverse strand, counting down.
ATGGATCATCACTAGGATCAAATGTATTCTGTCAGTGGCATTAGGAAGATCTGGTGAAAATGATTTGGAATATTGATATGTATAAACACATATTCATATACACACATAAATATGTATACTTGCTTATATGCGCATGTGATTATATAAGATGGAATATATATGCAGGCAGTATATACATACAATACATATGTAGAGACATATATTCTATTTGTTAGATGGAATGCATGTCTGCACTTATAAACAGATACACACATGTTATATCTGTATATATGCTTGTTAGGAAGAGGTTCTCAGGAAGCCATAAATCACTGTACAATATACAATTATTAACATTAAACACCTAAATTTTCACAATTGATCATCAAGCTGGAGATTCTGAGAACTGCATAAAAACCAAGTATAATTTAAATTGCTATGTCTTATTTAGATCCGAAACATGTTTGTGTATGTCCACATGCACACATAAGTAAAGAAATATTAATAATTGCTTTTAATTTTAAAGCTATTTTTAAAAAAATAGATCAACACAGCTCATGCAGTACATAGCTCATAAAATCCAGTAAGAGAATAACTGCATGTCTCTTTTATTTGCGTATTTAATAGATACTATGTTGAGTGTCATAATTAAAATGAAAAAACACATTAAGTATTAAAAATACTGGATTACAAATATGCCTATTCACTTAAAAATCACTTCCTGATGATAACAAGGATTCCTCTCCGCAGCTCTGGTGCAGTGAGAATAACAATCTGGAATTGGGAGTAAGAAGACCTAGGTTCAAATCTCTACCACTTGAATTGTTTGACTTTGAAAGAGTCATTTAATAGCTCTAATCCTCAATTTCTCACCTTTGAAATAAGGCAGTTTGCGAAGAGGACCTCTAGCATCCCTTCTATTTTGAAATCTAGGCTACTATGTTCTATGATTTTCCTAGTCATATAAATTTTATTTTTAACTTTAATGACCATTGATTGGTTATTCTTTGTGGGAACGCCTTTTTGTTGTTAAATATCGATAATTATACCTAATTTCAAAAGGGTAATAACAACAGAAAGAAACAGAGATCCAACTGTAACTTAATTGTATTCTGATCTGAAATCATATCTTTGTATTTAAAATGAATTCTGTGCTTTTGTTGTGGCAAAGAATAGCTTTTTCTAGCATAAGTGATATCACTGTTATTCATTAAACCTGACTGAAAAAGAGTGAATTACAAAAAAAGGGATAAGTATGAGTGTAAATTGCCTCTCCAGAAAGGAAAACTGCAAGGTGACATTTGGTACAATTTGTTAAGCTTTTCAATGGAGAGAATTTTTTCAACCCTTTATCTCTGATCATGAATCCCAAGGACAAAAACAGTATACTAGGTTTCTCAGTAGAACGGAGGAAACTGTGAGAAGTTACAGAGAAATTGTGTACAGTCTTATCAATAGGATCAGTTTCTATATAGAGCCAATCTTTCTCCTTTGAACTGAGAGAAGGTAATGTACCTAGAGTTTTTTTTTTCTTTTTCTCTCTTTTTAAAAACTTTTCTACAGATTGCTATAGTAAAGATGTCCTTTTTTAAAAATTTGTAATGGAAATATTGATCTACCAAGTCATTTCTATTTTAAGCACATATGTTCCAATAACCTTTTCCAATTTCTAAGGTTTTAAAAATATTATATACAGATATTTAAGTAGGAAAAATGAATCTCTTTCAAATACAGGTTATTGTTGTTCAGGCATTCATCACCTTATTTGGGTTTTTCTTTTGCAAAAATACTAGAGTGGTTTGCTATTTCCTTCTCCAGCTCATTTTACAGATGAGGTAATGGGGTGAATGAGGTGAATGAGGTGAATGAGATTAAGTGATTTGCCCAGGTTCACACAGTTAGTAAGTGTCTGAGACCACATCTAAACTCAGTAAAATGAGTGTTCCTGACTCCAAGCCCAGCACTCTATCCACTGCACTACCTAGTTGCCTGAAAGTTGTTTGGATATTTTTTTTTATGGGAGGAAACAACATTTATATAGTCTTTTTGCCTTTGAATGCATATTGTATTTTTATGCTGACTATTATCTTAGAAATACTTGAAAATCTTTGGTTAAAGAAAGAAACTTGTAAAGAATTGTATGCATTATCTAGTTTGTTGACATTTTAAAAGTAAGCATTAAATACCCCCAATTAAAAGCTTTTTAGCATATGACGTCCATAAGTTTTTTGTCAGTAAAGGAAAATATAGAGTAAGCCAGAAAACAATATCGTGCCCAATATTCAAATCAGTTTTAAATAATTATTAAGCACATACTAAAGAAAGACTTGAAAATATACAGATTTTATTTTCAATATATGCTGTTAACCATCTAAAACATCCCCAAAGGCCTTTAGAAGCATTAGCCGATAATTCAAACATGTTACATTAACTGTAAATCTCTTACACAGTTATTAACATCATCAAGGTCATTGTCATTACCATGTCCCTAGGTAAATAGTTATAACACATTTAAATGACAATTCTTTAAGCTATCTTTCCCCCCTCTTTTTAAAAGTAGGACTAATTGATTTTAAGTGCTATAAAAATAACACCTTGAAAGGCTATTTTGAACTTTCATTTGCTTTTTTTCCCTTTGTAGTGAAAAACTAGATTTATAAATTGGGATAAAGTTTCCAAAGTGAGCATCAGACAGAGAGAGAGGTAAATGTCTGAAGAAACAAATGGGGATGAAGTACTGTCCCTGGATTCAGGAGAACTTGAGTTCAAATATGGCCTCAGACACTGACACTTACTAGCTGTGTCACCCTGGGAAAGTCACTTAACCCTCACTTCCCCACCAAAATATACATATATATACATATATTATATATATATATGTATACACACACATATATAGTGGAAAGGTGGCAGAGTATTCTTTGCTTTTGCTTTGCATTTATGCATCTTTTCTTTGTTCTAAATGCTTAAATAAGGAAATACTACTGGCTACTTTAAAAGATGAATAAATGGCGGGGGTGCAGCTAGGTGGTATACTGGATAAAGCACCAGCCCTGGATTCAGGAGGACCTGAGTTCAAATCTGGCCTCAGACACTTGATACTTACTAGCTGTGTGACCCTGGGCAAGTCACTTAACCCTAATTGACCCACAGAAAAAGAATGAATGAATGAATGAGAAAAATATTTGCTAAGTGTCTAATGTGTATCAAAAATTTCTAGGCACTGAGGATACAAATACAAAAGGGAGGTAGTGACTGATCTTGAGGGGCTTACTCATTCCAATGGATTGAGAAAATATATATAGGAGACTATTGGCCAGAGAAGGGGCATTTAGTCTGGGTAGTTATAGGGATAGTGAATGGAGCCATGGGAGTGGAAAAAAGGAAGAGACATTTATTAAGTATCTACTATGAGCCAGGCAATGCGCTAAAAATACTTTAAATTTATTATTTCATTATAAATCAGTCCTTACAACAACCTTGGGAAGTAAAGTGCTATTATTATCCCAATTTTATAATTGATGAAACTGAAGCAGACAGAAGTTATGTGACTTGCCCAGAGTCACAAAAGTGACTTGCCAAAGGTAATAGAGGTTTAAGTATCTTAGACTGGATTTGAATTCAGGTCTTCCTGACTCCAGGCTCAGCATTCCATCCTCTGCTTCCAAGTCCTGATATAGTTACTATTCCCAGAATAGGAGGCAGAAAGAGCACTAGAGTCAAAGAAGGAATTAAATATACAAAATGGCAAAATGACTGGGATGGATAGAATTTGAAACTTGTTCTGGGGCCTATTAGGTTTAATGAGTAAAGTAACTTCATTCACTCACAATTTATGACAGTTCTGGCCCAGGGAAGACTTCCAAGGATGAGTGGATTAACTCCTCCTCAAGAGAGAGGCATGGTCTCTGGAGGCATTGTCGTAAGGGTGATATTCCAGATGAGAAGGTGGGAGTGGGCAGCAGTGAAAGGACAGATGGCAAGCTGTCTGGCATGGATGGATGGAAGGTATATATCAACATATTTATTTAGACCAAATTTTTTTATATAACATTTAATACCTTACTGATTCAAAGGGGATTATTCTGTTTCAAATAGGACTATCCAAAATATTTGATACATTTTTCTTTTTAAACTCAGTACCTAGACAGTAATTAGCTTATTCAAATGCCCAACTTTGATTAACTCCAACCTTTTGTTCTTAGACTTCCTAGAAGTAGAAAACTTCTGCAATAAACCTATATGCAATGTGTGTCTGTATAATGAAATATAAATTTATATTCTTGAACATCAGAGTGTACTCACAGCTTCAAGGAAATCCTTTTATTAATTCTTAATTGATATGATTCTGTATTCTTTAGAATGACTTTTCTGTATGTTTCTAGCCTTAAACCTTATATCCTACCCGATCCACTTCGGCTGATGATTTTGACTCATAGGTTACTGAAAAAATAGAAAGTCATTCTTTTATGAGCTCTTTTTCCTCTACTCTATGTGTCGGAATCCTCTGTTACTCCTGTCTATTTCTTCTTTCTTTATTCCAGTCTTTGATGGACCTTTCTGCTCACCAAAGCCCAGCTCCTTAAGTATACCCTTGATCCTATCCCTTTTCATCTCCTGTAACAGAGTGATCTTCCAATAATTATGGCTCTTTAATCCTCAAAGGTTATTCTGTATTCTATTTCCTTCCTTGTTGTCAACAAATATGTCCATGTGGTACCCTACTTATAGAAAACAAAAACAAAATAACTAGAAAAAAGAATTTTAATTTGGGCCTACCATTCCCTTAAGAATTCCATTAAGCTCTTATTCCATATCTTTCCTCCTGTTGAAAAGGCTACCTATCCTCATTGCTTCCAATATCTCTACTCTCATTTGCTTCTCAATTGAAACTACTTTCTTCAAAGTTACCAATGGTGTCTTCATTGACGCATTCTTATTGCTCATCTTTTTAAACTCTCTGTAGAATTTGCATCTTTTTTTCTTCTGGGTACTCATGACACTTCTCGTTCAGTTTTCCTCCTACATGTCTGACCTGCCCTTAATCTTTTTTGTTTGATCGTTAGCTACGCCCTGCTGCCTAACTATGTATATATCCCAAGTCTCTGTTCTGATCTCATTCCCTTCTTTCTTTATGTTCTCTGCTTTGGTGATCTCATCAACTTTTCAGGGTTTGATTGTCATGATTGTCTGAATGACAAATGTGTATTTCCCCAGCTCTAGTCTTTCTATTGAGTTCCAGTCATTTATTGCCAGCTGCCAATTAATTAGACACCCACCAATGGACATTAAATAAATGTCTAAACATGTTTAAAATAGAACTTTCTCCCTGAATCCACCACTCTTCCTAAGTTTCCTCTTTCTGTCAAGGGCACTACTAAGCTTCTATTAACCCATGTTTTCAATTTATGTTCATCCTTGATTCTTAAAAAACTTGGAACTTCACAAACATCAATTATAATGAGCACTTCCATATGCAGAGTAGAACAGAGAGGGTGAACCTCTATTACCAGTATCTTCCTTTTTCTTTTTAACAGCAAAGAAGCTTTTACTAAGAACCTATAATCCAGGCACTAAACTAAACTGTGCGGGTAAAGAGAACCGCACCTCCAAAAAAATATCCCTACTGTCAAAGAGCTTACAGTCTAATAGGGAAAACAGCATGCATATAACCCTGCACAAAAATTATATAGAAGACAAATAGGAGACCTTCCTTTTTTCCTTCTTTCCCTCCTCCCTCCCTCCTTCTCTCCTTCCCTTGCTTCTTGCCTTTCTTTTTTTTCTCTCTTTCCCCCTCTCCTCCTGCCACTTTTCATTCTTTACTGGTTTCAAAGCTAAAGTGCTGTCTCCTATATAAGACTTTTCTCTGATTTATTCATCCAGTAGAACCCCACCTCACTTGCAAATTACCTTTTACTTCCATGTGCTTTCATTTACATGAATATATATATATATATATATATACACACACACACATACATATATGCCTGTATGTGTGTGTGGCCTGGGTACACATTACTCAAAATGATGAATTCCCATTAGTCCCATTGTTCAGAATTGGCCTGCTATTTCCATTGAGCTAGAACTAATTACCATATTTTACATAATTATGCCTTCTAATACTGCCATTTTGAATATAAGCTACCACTTTAGTGAGAATCATTAGTCACACTAATGTGGTCCTTGATGCCAATTCAATGTATGCTCCCTGTGGGAAGGAGACATTTCATTTTTCTTTGTATTCCCAAGACCAGCCCAAAGCCTGACATGTAGTGTATACTTAATGACGTATTGTCTTTTGAATAAATTATTTTATCACGTTTTTCAGAACTGCTGTTTTGAACCATGTCTTTTCTCTTTAAACAAATAATTCCCACCCTCTCATTCTTGGTAAATAACCTATCTACCTCACAGAGTTGTTGTAAGGATCAAAGAAAATTATGTATATAAACTATTTAGTAATCATTAAGCATTACATAACTGTAAAAGTAATAATTATCATTGTTGTTCTTATTAACAAAAGTCAGTTTTCCATGTGGTGTGTTCTCTACATATTTGGGTCAATTTAGAAGTAATATTTAAATTTAATGATGCCTACTAGGGGTGAATAAAACTAGACAATTTTACTCTAAACAAATGGCTATATTGAACCTAGTACTTGCACATTGAACAGAGAATGATCAGTGACTTTTTTTTTTGGTGAGGCAGTTGGGGTTAAGTAACTTTCCCAGGGTCACACAGCTAGTAAGTGTTAAGTGTCTGAGGCTGGATTTGAACTCAGGTCCTCCTGAATCTAGGGTCAGGTCTCTATCCACTGTGCCACCTAGCTGCACCGATCAGTGACTTTTTAGTCTTTTAATTTTCTTATTGCTATTTTTCAAATAATTTAACAGTATACAACTATAGATCAAAAATCAGCATGGGATTATAGGAAAATACGTATTTGTATTTTAAAAGAACACTAGTATTTAGTTTTTGTTCTGTGGTAAAATCACTCACATTGATATATAAAGTTAACTTTTCAGCAAAGATTTACTAAAAGGCAATTCTTGAGACACTTGTGTTTTAGTCCAATTCATGTAAATATGTTCCTATCAGTTAATTTCTGTGTATTTTTAATTTAAGGGCAGTGATACTTAATTGAATCATCTAAAAATGACCATAAAATCATTTCAAGCCATAATTAAGAAGCGATTTTCTCTTTTCTTCACTTTCTTTTCCTTCCTTTCCTTCTTTCCTCTTTCTGCCTTCCCTCCTTTCTTTGTTCATTTGTTCCTTCCTTCCCTTCCTCCTTCCTTCTTTCTTCTTTCCCTTCTTCCTTCTTTTCCTTTCTTCCTTTCTTGAGCCTTTCTTAAATGTTAGGCACTATACTACCTGCTATTTAGAATGATAAAAAATGAAGCAAGGTCTGCCCTAAGAGTCCTTATATTCTATTTTTGGGAATAAAGCACAAATCACAGGTAAGTAAATACAAAGCATATATATATATATGTATATGTATATATACACTCATAGATATACATACACACATACATGCACATATATAATACATACATACATATACACATATATCTAAAGATGCATGTGTGCACACACATACAGAATTGGGACTGGACCTGTTATCACAACTTCACCAATATCTCTCTCTCTAGAAGTATAAATGGGCACATTTTCTTTCTGCAGCTTATACTTAGTTGCCTGGGGCACTCAAATCTTAAATAACATGCCCAGAGACCTATAGTCAGAACACCAGTATATATGAGAGACAGAACTGGAATACAAGCCTTGGCTTTGAGGTCATATCTTAAGGCACCATGTCAAGTTGGCGTGTGTGTGTGTGTGTGTGTGTGTGTGTGTGTGTGTGTGTGTGTGTGTGAGAGAGAGAGAGAGAGAGAGAGAGAGAGAGAGAGAAATGGAAAGGGACAGTAAAATGGCCCCATAGAGGAGAAAGGTACTTGACCTGATAGGTGAATCAGTGGATAGAGTGCTGGCCTTAAAGTCAGGAGGACCCGAGTTCAAATGCCATCTCAGACACTTACTATCTGTGTGACCTTAAGCAAGTCATTTAACCCCAATTGCCTTAAACATCAGGGGTCATCTCCAATCAACCTGATCTATATCTTGTTTGGGTTTTTTTGGTGAGGCAATTGGGGTTAAGTGACTTGCCCAGGGTCACACAGCTAGTAAGTGTTAAGTGTCTGAGGCCAGATTTGAACTCAGGTACTCCTGAATCCAGGGCCAGTGCTTTATCCACTGCACCACCTAGCTGCCCCAACCTGATCTATATCTTGCTAATGGACCCAGATGGCTGTGGAGAAGAGAGAATTTGGAGTCCTTGCACAGCCACCCTCACTTAAATCCAATTCAGTATAAGTCATGACATTATCACCATGATGTCATGGTCCTCTTTGAGATTCAAGGACAACTACAACAACTTGACCTACTCTATAATTATTCTAGTCACAGAATTGTAAAATCTTGCCCATAACAACCCTTTGCAGATTGGGGATAATCAGTGAGGTAGCCTGGAGCAAAATCACTAGAGCTGTAGCCCTCTGTTTTTGCCAGAATCAGCTATTTTCTTAACCCAGCCCTTCTCCAGAATGTCTGAACAAAGAATCCAACAAAGGGCCATTCCATTGCCAAAAGTTTGGGGTGGTGGGATAATCTCCCCTAAGTCCATAAAAATTCCTAAATCAAAATCTATGGAGAATTTACAACATTTCACTTTTCTGCTCTAGTGGAGCACAACATTAGATTCATTATTGTTGGTTTGGGGTCTATAAAATGATTTTCTTTTGTTTCAAAGTTTGTGTGATAGAAAGAGAGGTAGGGAAAAACAGAGTTCAGTGAAATTACCCAATCAATATACCATACTCCAAGATGACAGTTTAATTGTGCACCTATACAATATAAAACAAAAATGCTTTATTTTTTTTCCTAAAATTTCCCATTATATTCAGTTAAGTGATTGTTTATGGTACATATTTTACAAAACCAATTTTAATTTATAATTATAACTGACAAATTTTCAAGTGTCTAGTTTTTTTAATGGATCTGTACTTTTATCATTGTGAGGAGCTCCCACTGAGAAATTCTCTATTAATCTAGATCCACAGCTACTCTGCAACTTAAAAGAGAGGAGATTTGACTGGGCAGGAAGCAGTTAAGTGGCTTTCCCAGAGTCCCTCAGTTAGCATGTCAGTGTTATGTCTTGACTTCAGTTCTTTCTAACTCCAAATCCACTTCTTTGTCCACTACCTTAACCTACTAAATACCTACTTATTAAATATTTCTTTAATTGTATGACAAAGGACATAAAATACTAGACCAAGTTACATGTCATGTGATCATGAAGGCACTGTTTCCCTCCTTTATAAATGATTATTTTTTTTACTATTTGTTAATAATAATCGCTTTATGCCTATTTCTGTCATATTTACCATAGTTATATAAATAATAACTTCATTTCCTTTATTTTTAATTTTACATTTTCAATAATGCAGTTGAATCAGGATTTCTAAATGCCATGTTTTGTTTTTTTGAAAACTTGTGTATTTAGGCAGCCCGACAGTAATGTTCTCTGATGTCCCAAAGTACACCTATGCTTGTAGTGGGATAGGCATAGCATGATTTCACTGTTATGACTCAGGCAATCCCTGGGTCAAGACACTCTCTTTGCCAAAATTTTCTATAAAAGTTTTTCTTTGACACCTCATTGTGTGGTGGAGGTGACCTTGTTTTACCAAAGGCTACACCAAATGACTTAAGCTCTGGCACAACTGCCAAGTTGGAAAGATTTCAAGTATAGGCTAGATGATGAACTTCATGTCCAATATCTGAAGACCAGCTGAGCTAGATTTAAAGAATTCATCATGAAAAGCTAAGCAAACTTAGGAATTACAAACCAGTCATTTCCTTATCCCAGATATCCTGCAGAAATGGATGAGCAAAACTTCCAACAAAGGGTCATTTCATTTTTTTAAAAAAGGCAGGGTCTGTGTATGGGCTACCCATACCAGAACATCATGGGGTTGTGGACTTATTGATATATTCACCACTGTATGTTAACTGTCCAGTAGAAATAATATAATTTTGATGTTATATGCAATCTATTCTTAATTGTTTATAATAAAATAGGGTCCTGGGATCAATAATTTCATGGAGTTCAACAAAATTTTTATTATATGCAGATCTAAGGACTGTCATAGATTCAGTATGAATAAGACAGAACCCCTGCCCTCAAGGAGCTTACAATCAAGTGTTGGGGGGTAGATACCCAGAATATAAGTGCCTATGGAGAGGTATAAGCAAGGAGCTATGGTATAAACAAAAATTCATATTAAAATACTATTAAATTTTATTAGTAACAATTTTTTCAATTTCACTTTACTGTTTAAAAAGTATTTTCCTTACTGTGAGTGAGGTGTGTAAATATTATTGATCTCATCTTACACAGCAAAACTAAGTCTCAAAGCATTGGGTGACTTGCTAAATCCATGATAGAGGTCCAGTAATTGATAAAGCTGGGACTTGAATTTGGATCTTCTGACTCCCTCCCTAGTGTTCTTCCTCCTACTCCATAATCATGAGTAGGTATTAAATTCTATAGAAAACATAGAGAAAAATACATTTAAATAGCCAATAATCCCCCATTATAAAATAGAAAACTATGCTTAACAACATAACTGTGATGGAAGCATGAGGTATGCATGTAGTCAAGGTGGCAGTGTGATTGTATGTATGTATGTATGTATGTATGTTGTTTGTCCTTTTTTCTCAGAGAGGACTGTGATAGATGTCACAACTTGCACTAAGTTGAATTTAAGTGAGGAAGGGTTGTGCAAAGTCAACAGCCTCACTTTCTTCTTTAGAGCCATCTGGGTCCAGTAGCAAGATATGTTATCAAGACAATGGAGATGCCCCTGATATAATCTTGTCTGATTCTTTATGATTCCATTTGGGTTCTTTGAGTAGATCATAAGATAAATGATATATCTTAGATTTCAAATGAACAACTTGGACCACCAGAATGTGGTTGACCATAAAGAAAATAAAAATAACTGGATTTATTGTGCTAAAGCTAAGTTAGGGGTTAGAGAAAATATTTTTCATAGTTTCTCATGAATGCCATTGAGAGACATTGACCTGTGGTGAAGAGGCTAATATTTAATTTCTATCAAGAGTTGTAGGGTAGGCTTCAGATTTCCCTGAAAATTTAAAATTTTAATCCAAACCTTCTGACATTCCAAACTTGGTATATCACAGTATAGGGTAGGTAGGGTCCATAAATCAGTAAAGGGGATGACCAAGGAACCAAAACTGGCACCTAAAAATTCAATACAGCACTTACTAAAAATGTTCCTTCATCCTTGGCCTAAACAATTTTAAAATATATTGCCCATTTCCTAATTCTCTTAGAAGTCCTAATTTTCAACATCCTTTGCCACTGAATAGTTTCCAAGTTCTCCTATTTTGCTGGGAGCTCCCATTTGCTGCTCAATTCACCCATTGGGCGAACAATATTAACTGCTTTCTACAATGCCTTCATCAGAGTCTTCGGAAGCAAGAATGCTTCCATGATAAATGAAGGTAGTATCATGTCGTGGTCAGAAATGCCAGTTTTGAATTCCAGCTCTGATTCATACTAAGGATGTGACCTTGGGCAAATCATTTAACTTTTCTGGTACTCAGTTACTCAGTCTCATCATTTGGAAATGAGGACACTGGAAAATAAGGACATATGTGTTTATATATATATATACAGAGAGAGAGAGAGAGAGAGAGAGAGAGAGATCTATATAGATGGATAAATAGGTAGATAGATGGTAGATATAGATTTAGGCAGATAGATAAATACTTATGCATACATAGCATATATATACATACATCGATTACATGTGTAATTCTATAAATATAAGTTTAATATTAGCATTAACAATATTCATGGACCCATGGGCACATTTTAAAATTTAATTTTATATTTTTTCTGTAAGGGAAGCAGTAGGCAATTCTGAATAGTAGCTTTATCTGAAGACAGTGACTAACAATGCTTAATAGTTTTACTGGCTCAGAATTATAAAGTTGCTGCTCAAAGCGGGTAGGTGCAGCCAGAAAATACACAGCTGATGATTAAATAAATTGTTAATGTTAACTACAAGTGACATGATGGGAAATGTGGCAAGATTTTTTTTTCTCTTCAGTCATTATCATGCATTGATTATGTGAACCATGTCATATGCTCCTAAGAATGAAAAATTTTGAGAATTCAAAACTTTAGCAGTATTATTATATTGGGGATCACAGGAACCCCTGCTAAGATGCTAAGCATGTACTCTGGTTCCTTGCTCAGGTGCATGAGCTTGCTGGAATGGCAAAGCAAATTAGTCCTTTGCCTTTGCGACTTGGGGAGGTCATTGAGAGAGGTAGAAACCATACAGTTTACTTTTTTTTTTTTGAGAATGTCTCTTTTCAGATATATCCAGAGGGGGCAGCTAGGTGTCTCGGTGGATAGAGCACTGGCCTTGGATTCAGGAGGGCCTGAGTTCAAATCTGGCCTCAGACACTTGACTCTTACTAGCTGTGTGACCCTGGGCAAGTCACTTAACCCTCATTGCCATGCCCCCCCCCAAAGTCAGACATATCCAGAGATTTATCTCCTTTAAGCACATGGCATGTACTTACCTATATGACACTTAATCTGGGATTTAAGGCCCTGAATACCTTTTCTGCTTTCTGTTATGAGAAGTGGATGTTTCTAGGGTTGGAAGCCATCTTATAAGTTTGAACTTTCCTTGGTCTATGAGTCAGGTGTCACCTGCTCATTGGGAGGTGATTTCCATAGAAGCATCTTTTTCAGAAAAGAATATAACCAATTACACAAAACCATGAGGACTAAAGAATCATCCTTGGCTGGTCACAAGTTTCTCACCTTAGGAGTTTCTCTGATAATACATGGGAATGCAAATATCTCTCTATCTCTATCTCTATCTCTATCTCTCTCTCTCTCTCTCTCTCTCTCTCTCTCTATCTCTCTCTATCTCTATCTCTATAGATAGAGATAAGATGTCACAAAGGGCATTTACTTCCTGAGACAATTGTGAGTGTGATGACATTTTCACCTTACATTTTTCAATATTTGCTATTGAAAGCTTTTAATGTCACTTGTATTTTAAGTATTTTCTGTTGTGGAGGAAATAAGCAGATGTCCTTTACCTTTATTGATATCTGAGTTGATCCTTGAAGAAATGGAGGGACTTACAGAAAAGAGGAAGGCATGAGACTCTCCTTTAAACATTAGACACAGCATGGGCCAATGCATAGAAATAGGAGACAGCACAATGAGAATGGGGGATTTATAGAAGTATATTTTACATATAGAAGGGGAGCAGTTTGAAATAAGATGGGCAAATTGGAGGCAGTTTGAAATCAGACTTCAAGGTTAAGAGTTTAATTATTTTTATAAGCAATGGAATGTTACTCATTTGTGACATTCTGCATCTCTACCCAAGGAAAACACATGGGCAGCAATGGGTAGGATAGGCTAGAAAAACAACAGACTAGAAACAGGAAAGTATTTAGGAATCTTATAAAATATAAGAGAAATCCCTCAGTAAAAGCATGGACTGGTATGTAGAATCATTAGTGAAATTGGAGAACCAGGCCTTTGAAAGGTATAAAGTCAAGCTTGGATAAGATGTGGGAAATGAAGGAAGTGGAAGAGTCAAATATGGTTCTAAGCATAGAGAGAAGGGAGGGATGAGGGGAAAGGGAAGGGATCAAGAGCTTATTAAGTGCTTGGTGTTATTCACTTTACAACTATTATCTCATTTGATGTTCACTACACTGTCAGGTAAGTACTATTATGATCTCCATTTTACAGTTGAGAAAACTGAGACAATCAGAGGTTAAGTGATATTCTCTCTCATACGTGGACACACACACACACACACACACACACACACATATCTGTGACCAGATTTGAATTCAAGTTCTCCTAACTCCAGGTCTAGTGCTCTATCCACAGTCACCTTGGTGCCTAGGTGTGTACAGAATGTCTTCTGGGTATACTGGCTAGCACACCCAGGAGAAACATTACTTAATTTGCCCATGGTCTAAAAAGAAAGGGAAGGAATGATTGCTCTCTTAGAACGTGCCAGCACACTTGCTCACGTATGATTCCAAGTTTAGGAGCCAGGGTGAATAAAAGGATGGTGATGCTATTAATAGTAGTAAAAAGCTAGGGTAAGGATGGGGAACTCATAAAGGAGTGATGTTTTTCCAATATAGCTTTGAATGTACAACCATTTGTCCAGTTCTTTACTTCAAGAATTTCTGCGTGTGTGTGTGTGTGTGTGTGTGTGTGTGTGTGTGGTTTAAGTTGAACAGTGTGGGGATTTTTAATATTCAGTCTAAACATACTGAGATGATTCCTCAAACCCACAGCATAAGATTATGAAAGACAGGCTTATTTGAATGTTCATTTTTGTTATTATTTTTAAATTGCAGCACACTGTTCGTGTTGACAAATGTTTGACAGAATGCAGCAAGGGAAAGTTCAGTAGGTTTTCTAAGAGTCTGGAGGCGGTGGGATACTGGATTTTTTGACACCACCAATAATGGCATAATTTCATGTATTTCCTAGTAATTCCATATCATATAAAGCAAAAAAGAAGCATAAAGTATTGTCAGTATGTAAAACAAAGCTATAATATAGTTCTAATAGAACCACTAATGAAAGAAATGTGGAGTTATTCCATGCAGGTGTGTGTGTGTGTCTGTGTCTGTGTGTTTGTTTGTGTGTGTGTGTGTGTGTGTGTGTGTGTGTGTGTGTGTATGTGAGAGAGACAGAAAGACAGAGAGAGAAATAGAAATATCAAAATGCAGAGGAACAGGATGGATGTAGTGTAGCCTTTTTGGTACAGATAAATCTGCTCTAAGCAAACCAAATATGTATTTTTTTACAAATATTAAAGATTGAATATCTGCTTTGTAAAAGTTGTAATGCCTTGAGGGTTTGGAGGAGGTTTCACATCCTTTCTCATCTACACATCAATCTCTTTAGATTCCCACTGATGGTGAGTAAGGTTTAGCCCAGGCAAAGAATGACAAAAATCAGTGCTAATATTCATAAGTATAAAGAGTAGAATTTTTTTATCTAATATAAAGTTGAGAATAAATGTCCTTAGACCTATATTTGGTATTTCATCAAGGTAGGTGTTTTTAATGCCTGATTTCCATTTTTTTTTGGTGGGGCAATGAGGGTTAAGTGACTTGCCCAGGGTCACACAACTAGTAAGTGTCAAAGTGTCTGAGGCTGGATTTGAACTCAGTTCCTCCTGAATCCAGGGCTGGTGCTTTATCCCCTGTGCTACCTAGCTGCCCTTGATTTCCATTTTTTAAAAGTGCTTCTTTATTTCATCGTATTGTATCATATATCTTGATTTGTGGCTATATGTATAAATTTGCATATATGTGTCCACACTCACACACATGCATTTGTGTATATGTATTTGTACACATGTATGCATACCATACATGCATACATTTGTAGATATGTATTTATTGTATACATGCTTAAATACAGGTACATTTCTATTTATATATTTATATATACCTGTGTTTATACACATGCATACATATGCACACACGCATATGTACATGAATATCTTCTTTACAAAAACCCTACTACATGCTTATCATGGCATGGAGATAATCATGGATTCTTAAAAACTATCATAGAGGAACATAAATTCTGCTAGGTGATTATAAACTGAAAGCGATTTGCATAAGGGGCTGATGATGAGCTGGTGTATGATCCCAAGAGCCATCATACCTCAGTTAAGAAAGAAGTCCTTTCCCAGTCTGGCAGCACGAAGATGGATTTTGGCCACCTTTATAACATAATAGATAAGTTGTGAACTGCAAGCAGCAGAGAGAATATCCACACTGATAAAATCCAAGGTTGTTGAAATATTACACCCAAAAAGAAGCTAGAGAAAAGAAACAACATAGAAAAGTATATGGAGAACTGGTCTCACAGAAGAACCTAGGTTCAAGTCCCACCTTTGACCTATACAGTCTGTGACTCAGCATGTCACTTAACCTCTCCAAGTCCCTCAGACAACTCTCTAAGACTATAAACTGCAAAACAATTGATGATCTGTATTTGAAGAGGGAGGTTCCTCTGTTGGGAATTCCTTAAAAATAATGAAAGTATAGGGCTAGTTTTAAAAAAGTGTATATTATTGTTGTTATCAACTGAACATTTAAAATAATATAATGTTGAATTTATAAAATATGTGGAAATGGAAGAAAAAGCTGCAGTAGCTTCTGAGCATATTCCATTTAAAAATAATCTATTTTAAATATTTACCTTGATATTTTTACAACATATTTATTATGTATTTTAATTTTGATATAAAGCAAGAAAAGAATTCTGAATTGGACCCTGGTACCAGTTAACACAGAGACAGAGATGAAACACATTTTAATACATTTCAAAGAAAAAAAGCAAATTTCAACAATTCAATAATAAAAATTAGCCCTAGTAGACTGTACCTGATAAATGTTCACTAAGCATTAATAGAAAGTGATCTAGAAACATTTTTGGACAAGGTTATCAGTAAATCTACTGAAAATAGCTTTCTATGATTTGCTTTCATAAGACATAATATCCATTATCAGTTAATCTTTGTATTCCTTAGACATATAACTAGCCCTTAAGCTGATGCTCTTTTCTTCACCCTCTTCCATACCTCTTTCCTTCCTCAATATTACGTTTTTAGGAATAAATGAAGACTTTTAAATTGGGTCCTTGGGTTATAAAACACAAAAAAATCCTGAAAGAAAAGAATTAAGTCCATTGACCTATCTCAGATCAAAACCTTTCAGACTTTATTTTTTTGTCTTTACAACCTACCTTCCAATCCTTTATTCTCTTTCATACATTATATGTACACTTATGCTGGATTGGACTAGTAGTGATTCACTGAATTCAGTGTCCTGCCTCCTTTGTCCTTATACTTTTTTTCTGTTTTGAGTTTTATTTTTCCAAATTACAAGGAAAAACAAATTTTGACATCAATTTTTTAAAACTTTGTGTTCCAACTTCTCTTCCTCCTTTCCTTTCCACCCCCCACCCCAAGAACTCAGGCAATTCTATATAAGTTATACATGAGTAGTCATGTAAAACATCTCCACATTAGCCAGGTTGTGAGAGAAAACAGGCAAAAAACAAAATTTCAGATTAAGGAATTGTCAACAAAAAATGTGTTTCCATCTGTTTTCAGATACCACCAGTTCTTTCTCTGTAGATGGATTGCAATTTTCATAAGTCCTTCAGAGTTATACTGGATTATTGCATTGCTGAGAATAACCATGTGCTTCCCAGCAGATAATCTTACACTATTGCTGTTATTTTGTATACAATACATTTCACTCTGCTTCAGTTCATGTAGGTCTTTCTAGATATTTCTGATAGCATACTGTTTGTTCATCATAACCTTTATATAGTACCTTAAACTTGAGAAAGAATTTTCTTTACAATAGCTCAGCAAAGTAGGTACCATACATTTTGCCATTATAATCAATCATCATAACTATTTACCTCCATCCTATTCCCTTCCCATGATATTTACTCTATTTTCTATCTTCTTTTACCCTATTCCTCCTCAAAAGTGTTTTGCTTCTGACTGCCCCCTCCCCCACTCTGCCCTCCCTTCTTTTACCCTTCTCTCTTTATCCTCTTCCCCCCCTACTTTCCTGTAGGGTTAGATAGATTACTCCTCTCAACTGGATATGAGTGTTATTCTCTCTTTGAGCCCACTGATGAGATTCCGGTCTTTGAGCTAATTCTGTGTTCTAAATTTTTCTTCCTCCCTCCCTCCTCAACCCTCCATATGAAATCAAGCAATTCAATATGTCATATATGTGTAGTTAGTTATGCAGAAGATCTTCACCTTCCTCAAAAGTATTTTGCTTTTTACTGCTCCCTCCCCCAATCTGTCCTTCCTTCCTTCCCCTCTCCCCACCATCTCCTTCCCCTCCCACTTTCCCTCAGGGAAAAATATATTACTATACCCACTTGAGTATGTGTGTTATTCCCTCTTTGAGCCAATTTTCATTCACTCCCCCACTCCTTCCCCCTCTTCCCCTTCCCTCCATAAGCTTTTTCTTGTTTCTTTTATGTGAGCTACTTTTCCCCAGTCTTTCTCTCCCTTTCCCTTTCTTCCAGTGAATTCCTTGTACTCCTTAACTTTTTTTTTTAAAGATTTTATCATGGCTTAGCTAGGTGGTACATTAGACAAAGCACCAGCTCTGGACCCAGGGAGGGCCTGAGCCCAAATCCAACCCCACACATAAGCCACCTCCCTGCCTGCCCCCCAAAAAACAAGGATAAACAAAAAACAAATGCTTTATAGATATCATATCTTCATATTCAGTTCAGACCTGTGTCCTCTGTCTAAGTGTATTCCTTTCAGTTGCCCTAATACTTTGAAAGTTCTTATGAGTTAGAAGTATTATCTTCACATGTAGGAATGTAAACAGTTTAATCTTTTAATGTCCCTGATGATTTGTTTTTCCTGTTTACCTTTTTATGCTTCTCTAGGGTCTTTTATTTGAAAGTAAAATTTTCTATTTTGTTCATGTATTTTCATTACAAATACCTGAAAGTCCTCTTTTTCATTGAAGTCCCATTTTTCCCCTGAAAAATTATACACAGTTTTGCTGGGTACGTGATACTTGGCTGTAGTCCCAGTTCCTTTGCCCTCTGGAATATCATGTCCCATGCCTTCTAGTCCTTTAATGTAAATACTGCTAGATTTTGGGTTTTTTCCATACTGTAGCTCCACAGTATTTGAATTCTTTTTTGTCTAGCTGCTTGCAATATTTTCTCCTTGACCTGGGATCTCTGGAATTTTTCTATGCTATTACTGGAAGTTTTCCTCTTGGGATCTCTTTCAGGAGGTGATTGGTGGATTCTTTCAATTTTCTATTTTACCTTCTGCTTCTAGAATAACAGGGAAATTTTCCCTGACAATTTCTTGGAAGATTCCGTCTAAACTCTTATTTTGGTCATGTATTTCAGGTAGTCCAATGATTTTCAAATTATCTCTCCTTGATCTATTTTCCAGATCAGCTGTTTTTCCAAGGAGATATTTCATATTTCCCTCTATTTTTTTTTATTCAATTGGATTTGCTTCACTGTGTCTTGGTTTCTCATAAAGTCACTAGCCTCCATTTGTTCAATCCTAATTCTTAGGCAATAATTTTCTTCTGTGGGCTTTTGTATCTCCTTTTCCATTTGGCTTTTCAAGCTATTGACTTTTTCCTCATGACTCTCCTGCATCACTCTAATTTCTCTTACCATTCTTTCCTCCACCTCTCTAAATCATCCTACTATCTCTGCTACTTTCTCTTCAAAGTCCCTTTTAAGCACTTCCATGGCCTGAGACCAATTCATATTTTTATTGGAAGCTTTGGATGTAAGGGCCCTGAGGTTGTTATCCTCTTCTGAGGGTGCACCTCAATCTTCCTTGGCACTAAAGAAACTTTCTATTGTTCTCAACTTTCTTTGCTTGCTCATCTTGCCATCATTTACTTGACTTTTAACTCCCTCTTACAGTGGGGCCCTACTTCTAAGCTATACTGTTACATGTTTCAGAGGGTCCCAGGTATTTCAGTTTGAGGAAGAGCAGGTTTTTTCTCTTTCCTGGCCTGTTCTCTGGTCTGAAGATAACCTCAAGCTAACTTTATAATTAACCAGCCAGCAAAACTTTGTGTGCTGTGGTTGTTAGATCTGATAAACCTATTCCCCTCCCCCACCTGGGCCTCCTTTCCCTCAAGATTTCTTCCTGGTTCCCCATGGCCAGGATAGCCAAGTTTCTCCTTATGTCCTGTTGACACCCCTTTACTTACACTCCCCCTTCTGTCCAGTCATTCAGCCTTCTCCCCCAGCTGTAGTCTTAGTTCCAGAAGACGCTGGTGCTGCAGCTTATTCAGAAGCTCAGGGGTAAGTTTCTGTGGCACAGCCTGCCTTGGGACTGTGTCAGTGCAATCACAGGGTTGGATTCTTCTTGCAGCCCAGCACTCCCCCCTGTAAGCTGTTTTGGGCTGGAAAATAATCTCAGCCCATCTTTTTTTGGGTTTTGCTGCTCCAGGGGTTGTTTTGGTGGGGTAATTGTGTCAGGAGCTCTATGCATTTAATGTCTTTCCTTGGCTCCACCTCTCCTTATGCTTTTCACAAGTTGTCCCAATGTTCCTAGAAAGGACTAACTCCTCTTCTCTGCCCCTAAGTCTCCATCTCTGACTCTCAAAGTCCAACTCAAAGACAATCTCATATGTGAAGGATTCTCTACTCTTCTTCCCTCCTCCATTTGTTAGCATTCTCTCCCTTGTCAAATTCCTTCTCTTTTATACCTTAATTAATTATTTCTCTTCAGTAGACAGTAACATCTTTGAGAGCATGACCAGTTTCATTTTGTCTTTGTATTCTCAGTGTCCTGAAAGCAGTAGAGATTTAGTATATCTTGACTTGGAATATATTAACTTCACTTTACTTTGCCTATTAGTATTCACACACAATGAAAACTTTAAAATTAATTTGAAGGTAAATTTTGAAAAGAATAATTTGTGCTAAATTTTCATAATTTTTATAAAAAGTTATATATGGCATTGGATTTTAATAAAATTACTAAGTATGATCTCTAAAATTTCCTTGATAATCTCATTAGACTACAAACAAAACTAGCATAAAATTAAATGGAATTATGGTCCCATGAATTGAAAAAAAAATTCAGCCTTTACTCTTGAATCTTCTTTAAAAGGTGGTAAGGCATATGTAAATATGTGAATCTTGGAGAAGAAAAACAATTTAGTGCACAAATTAAATATTCTTCTTTCTATTAAATTGTCAAAATCACTCCTCTTATGTTGGGATGACAGTGTAATAGATGAACTTATCTAATTAGATTGTCCAGGATTGAACAGTAGAGACTATCTGAAACTGAGGTTTGTAGGGACAGGCCTTTTCTTCCTTCCCACTTACCACCTCTCCATCACAACCTCATCCCTCATTTCACCTCTTATTCCTTTCTAGAGGATCTGAATTTGCCCATGGAGAATTTTACTTGTTAGTGACATTGATAGAAACATTGTAATGGGGGACATCTAGGTGGCACAGTGGATAAAAACCAACCCTGGAATCACGATGGATTAAAATCTATCCTCAGACACAGTCACTGTGTGACCCTGGGCAAGTCACTTAATTTGATTGCCTCCTTAAAAAAATATATTGTAATGGGATTTGGGGGCAGGGAATTCTTAATTTACTGCCCCCTCCATTAATAAAATCCTATTTAATTTGTCCTGATCACCTGCCTTCCAAATCCTTATCATCTAGTTATACTGTCCCAGTACAACTTCGGTCTACTTTCTTCATCCCTATATAATTATCTTTTATAATATATCCTTTGGAAGAGTCATTGTTTCCTAAACAAGCTCTTCTATCCCCTTTAATTTCTCCTCAAACACTTATTCTATGTCCTTGAATTAACTGAAGCTTGGATTTTCCCTGAAATATGGATACCACATTTCTTTCAATACTCTCCAGGAAGGGCGATTACTTCTTCAATATCATCTCTCTCATAGAAGCAGAAGAGGTAGCACACACTTTGTTTCCCACTGGCAGTTCCATATCATGATTCTACCACCAACTTTCAACAACCTCTCTTACAATTATGCTTTTGTTATCAGATTATATTAACTTTTAATCTTGAGGCTTTTCTCCAATTGAAGGTTTCTCCCAGAATTTCCATTTAAGGAGAGTACCCAAGGAGGCAGTTAGGTGGCATAGTGGATAAAGCATGAGCCCTGGATTCAGGAGGACCTGAGTTCAAATCTAGCCTCAGACACTTGACACTTACTAGCTGTGTGATCCTGGGCAAGTCACTTAACCCTCATTGCCATGCAAAAAAAAAACCCAAACCAAAACCACAACCAAAACCAAACAAAAACAAAACACACCCCCCCCCAAAACAAAACAAAACAAAAACAAAAACAAAAAAAAACAAACCAAACAAACAAGGGAAAATACCCAGCCTAGGTCTCATTCCTTTCCAGGATACACTCAGACTTCCCCTAACATGTCCTTTCACCCAACATTTGTCTCTTTTCCCAGTTACCTGCTTTTCAGCTCAATTTTATGTGATATTTTACTCCATTAGAATATAATCTATTGGGGCAGCTAGATGGCGCAGTGGTTAAAGCACCAGCCCTAGATTCAGGAGTACCTGAGTTCAAATCCGGTCTCAGACACTTGACACTTACTAGCTGTGTGACCGTGGGCAAGTCACTTAACCCCCATTGCCTAAAAAAAAAAAAAAAAAAAAAAAAAAATATAATCTATCATGAAGTCAGGGATTGTTTGCATTTGTATTCTCAACTCTTGTATTTGTACTCTCTGCTTTTATATGCATTTTCAACTCAGCACTGTGTCTAACACTTAGTGGGCACTTGGTAAATGCTTGTTGACTGCCTGCCTGAGTTTTGAAACTCCCAAGATCCACTGTCCATAAGGAATTGAAAGATTAACTTACCTTTTGCTAGCAAATATTGACCACAAACCAAGTCCTTTAAAAATCTCAGTTTGCCAGACCTAAGGACAGTTAAGGTACAGTTGAAACAAGGAGCTTTGTGGACTGTCACCTCTCCTCTACAAAGGGTAGAAAGGGGAAGCGTGAGCAGATTTCTCTCTTCCTCTGACCCTCTGACCATAGGTACTTGGAACAGAACTACTCCAGTAGTAGAAGTGTGTCTAGGTCTGGATTTTAAGTAAGAAAAATATAGTCAATGAATCAGTTTTAGTCAAAGGTATATGATCCCTGGATGAAGAAAAGAAAGTTTTCATTTTACTAAGAAACAAAGATAAAAATTCAAGGATATGTAATGGAACTTGAAAAGAAAAGTATACCATAATCATATAAAATAATGTTAATAGTGCTAATGCTTGGAATGATGAGATCAAGGTAAGTTAAAAACAACAGAAAAAAAGTTTTTTTTGTTATACTGGGGAAAATGATGGCATATAATTGTTGCTTAGGTTTAATAGAATATGATAAGGGGCAGCTAGGTGGCGCAGTGGATAGAGCACCAGCCCTGGAGTCAGGAGTACCTGAGTTCAAATCTGGCCTCAGACACTTAACACTTACTAGCTGTGTGACCCTGGGCAAGTCACTTAACCTCAATTGCGTCACTAAATAATAATAATAATAATAATAATAATAATAATAATAGAATATTATAATTTCTGTATTTAATTTCATGACTCAAATCACCAGGCCCAGAATACTATATACCATATATATTTAATGGACCATTATTAATGATCTTTGGAAGATTGCAAAGAATGGGAGAGGTACTATAGATTTGTAAATAAGTAAATATACCAATTTATGCAAACACACACACCGCACCACCACCACCCTCACCACCACCACCAAAAAAAAAAAAAGTTGGGGAGGAAGAGAATAGAATCAATAAAGTTTAAGAGAGTGGTCTTGACTTTGGTTTCCAATAAAATAAAATTGTACTAATTTCATTATTACATGATTAGGGAATATATAGTAAAAGGAAACAGTAGTCAAAATAATGTAGTCTATGAAATGCCTATTACCACTTTAAACTATACCTTATTTACTCTTTGAATAGAATTACTAGATTTATAGATGAGGAAAATACTACAAATATGGTTTACTAGGTTTTTACCAACACGTCTAACAACTTCTCCTGATAGTGTTTTGGATAAAATTGAGAGATTTGGTTTCAACAGTAGTACAGTTAGGCAGATTCAGAATTGATTGAAGGGCTTGACAGAAAGAATAAAACTTAATAGGCATATGTAAACTTAGGAAGAGGTCATAAATGGAGAGCCAAACGGATCAGCATTTGGCTTCATACTCGTATACACACAGAGTCGGTATGTTTGCATAATGTAGCTTGATCGATATTTGTGTATATATACATACTTTATATATATAATATATAATATACACTCTATTTCTATCTTTCCATTTGAATCTACATATCTATTTTTATCTATATATTTAAATATATGTGTGTGCATAGATAGACACCTAGATTTGTAACTGGATCTGGTTCTATATAGATAATGATATAGATAGATATAAATGATTTATATAATTATAAAATCCTATAAAAAGTCAGGATCTGGGGCAGCTAGGTGGTGCAGTAAATAGAGCACCAGCCCTGGATTCAGGAGGACCTGAGTTCAAATCTGCCTCAGACACTTAACAATTACTAGCTGTGTGACCCTAGACAAGTCACTTAGCCCCAATTGCCTCACCCCCCCCATAAAAAATTAGGAACCTAAATGACCCAACATGCCAAAATATTGGGCCTAATCCATTATGATAAAAGTTTGTTCACATTAGTATAATGCTTTGGGGTTCAATAAATCCACTTTACAAATTCAACATGAATAGTTAGTAGTTCATTTGAAAAGCCTATGAATATATATCAGTATATACCATGTTTTCAATATCATTCAAGCATATGATATGGTAGCATAGAAAGTTATTGTGAGGGGCAGCTAGGTGGCGCAGTGGATAGAGCACCGGCCCTGGAGTCAGGAGTACCTGAGTTCAAATCTGGCCTCAGACACTTAACAATTACTAGCTGTGTGACCCTGGGCAAGTCACTTAACCCCAATTGCCTCACGAAAGAAAGAAAGAAAGAAAGAAAGAAAGAAAGAAAGAAAGAAAGAAAGAAAGAAAGAAAGAAAGAAAGAAAGAAAGAAAGAAAAAGAAAGAAAGAAAGAAAGAAAGAAAGTTATTGTGATATTGGTCTATATTAGGAGAAGTATACTGTTCCCTTCTAATATCACCTGTAAAGTATGGTTTTAAATTCTGGGCACTATATTTTAAAAAAGGACATTGATAAGCTGGAGAGTATTAATAGGAATATTGGCATGATGGTAAAAGGCCTTAAGTTTGTACTATATGAGAACTGGTTAAAGAATTAAGGATACCTATACTTAGAGAAGAGGGCTCTATGGAGGAGGGGTTATGGCCGTCTCCATATTTTGGAAGGGTCGTTAATTCTGGGAAGGATGAGACTTAGCCTGCTTAGCTTAAGAGTGAAGAACTAGAAGCAATGCTTAAAAGTTACAAAGAAGCAAAATTAAGCACAGTGTAAGGAAATAATTCCAACAATTTGGGCTCTACTGAAATAGAATAAGCTCCTTAGAGAGGTAGTTAGTTCTCCTTCACAGGAACCTAGAGGTAGCTAAGTGGGAGAGTAGATAGAGCACTAGTCCTAGAGTTAGGAAGACCTGAGATCAAATTCAACTTCAGACACTTACTAGCTGTGTGACCTTGGGAAAGTCACTTCACCTCTGTCTGCCTCAGTTTACTCAACTGTAAAATGAGGATCTTAACAGCACCCATAACATTTGGATATTGCGAGAATCAAATGAGAAAATACTTGCAAGTGGCTTAGCACAGAGCTTGGCACATACAAGATGTTTAATCAGTATTTTGTTCCTTTCCTCTCCTTTATCATGAGGTCTTAAAACAAAGGCTTTATGTACTTGTCAGGTATTGTGGAGGGAATTCTTATTCTCATATGGATTGGACCAAATGCCCTCTTATGTCCCTTCTACCACTGAGATTCAGGATTCTTTGGTGTGATTAGATAGGGATGAATAACAGTTAACCCATCTAAAAATTAAATTAACTTCCAAATGCATGATTCATAAATTATCACAAATATTTTCATATATAAGGAAAAATTGCTATTTTAGGTAGAACCTTTCATTTGACTAATAGTTCTGTTTATCATTCTACAAATACTTCAATATTATTTCATAAATCCCAGGAACATACACTTATGTTTTCCTATCATTTTTCACCACCCAAAGCATTAATATATCATCCTCTACACATTCTAAGAGCTTCCAAATCCAAGTTATTTCCTTTGAGTGGCAGTGCCTAGGTATAAAATATCCTGTCCTTAGATTTCTGTGTCACCTTCCTCCAGAGTAATACTAAATGCTTTACAAACATTAACTTGTGGCAAGTTGTATTAGCTTTGCTTTAAGGACAGAAAATCTAAGGCTAGAAAAGATAAATGACTTGTCCAAAGACACATGACAAATCAATGGTGGAGTTAAAAATAAAATGGCAAAACAATTGAATTCCTTTCTGTTTCCTAGTCCATCATAGAATTCCAGGGCTGGAAAATAGCTTAGATAATCTGGATTTTAGAGCGTAATCTTTCCTGTAAGTCTCTATGCAGTTTTTCTCCTTAAGTCCCAAGAATATGCATTATTAAAACTATTTTCATATTAACTTTCAAGTCTTATTTGTCCCCTTCACATATGCTATTTTTCAGCCAAACTGATAGTTATCTGTTTATCTCAACCAGCCCTCTCTTTCCTTCATGTGTTCATTTCTGCCAGTTTTCCTCTCCATCCATATCTATACCCATTGGAATACTTCTCTTTCTTCAAGGTCTAACTTAGTTGCCACCTTCTTTAAGTAAATCAGTGAAGCAGTATGACACAGTGGATAGAAAGAATGTTAGATGAGAGCAGAAATTGTATTCAGTCTTTTATAGTTGTGTCCAACTCTTCATGACCCCACTTGGGGTTTTCTTGGCAAAGCTAGTAGGGTAGTTTGTCATTTCCTTTTCCAGCTCATTTTACAGATGAGGAAATGAGACAAGGTTAAGTGACTTGCTCAAGGTCACACAGTTAGTAAGTACTTGAGGCTAGGAAGATGACTCTGACTCCTGGCCCAGCACTCTATCTACTGTAACACCTAGTTGCCTGAAACCAGAAAGACAGGTTCAAATTTTGCTGCTGACACTTTTTAGCTGTATTACCTCTCTGAGCCTTGTTTCTTCCCCTGTAAAATGAAAGAGTACTGAGAACTGGCCACTAAGTTGGCCATTTCTAGGGTAATCAATAAGCTTTCCTAAACCTTTCTAGCTGAAAGTGATCTTTCTCCTCAAATTTCTTTTTGTATTTTGCCTTGTGAGTATTTGACAAAATGCTCATTTGTTGAACCAAAATCTAATTAAATCTAATCCAATTGTATCATCTTAAAAAATGGAGAAACTCCTGCCTAGGCAGGTAAAGTGATTTGCCCAAGGTCACAGTTAATGGAATGATAAGGACTAAGTTTTCTAATTCCCAGGCCAGAACTCTTTCTATCCTACCGTTCTGTCTTATACATCTCAATGACATATCATTTTAGAATGTGGTATTATATCTATCTGAATGCCTGGCATCACTTGTACTGTATATGAAACAGAAGCCATTAAGTCCATCCCACTGACATTTCTTGCTCGGTGAAGCCGTGGCTCATGAGTGTAACATTTCTTGATGTTAATAACAGTCATCAAAGATACCTGACTGACTAAGTGTTAGGGAAAACAAAATGGCAAAGTGGGCACAGTTTGGCAGGTAACAGTAGTGAGCAGTCATATAAAATGATCTTCCCCTCCTCTTCCTGGTCAGAAGCTTAAATTTCATCAGTAGGGGGAATTCCTAGTGTAGAAACTCCCTCATTCAATACAGATGGGCAATTTAGCAAATCATTCACAAAAACTAGTCTTAGAGCGTTGTGTTACCACACTCAGAAGTTAAATGATTTGTCTATAGTCAGATAGCCAATATGGTCAGAAGTAGGACCTGAACTCAGGTCTTTTTGTTTCTGACATTAATCCTCTATCCCATGCCATATATCTACAATTTTTCATCATGGTATAAATCAAGCATTGTTTGTTTCATTTTCGGGCAGCGTTGTTTTTTTTTGTTTTGTTTTGTTTTTTGGTGGGGCAGGGGGGAGGTCATTTGTTGTTGTTGTAGTCCCTATGTGCTAGGCTTGCATTAAATTATATACAAGACTTACTTTATAGGGTACAGCTAATGTTTCTATCATCTCTGTTTCTTTAGTTAATACATAATTTTGTATGCAACCCTAGAAGTGATTTCTGCTAATCTATTTAAGGGACAGAATGGGTCATATTAATTCTATCCTATGAGAGATCTTCAGTAGTGAGCAGAAGTCACTACTGCATTAAATATGTTGTGCCTATTTTCCTTCTTATATTAAATTCTACTCTATTAATATTTCTTGAGTATCTAAGTACATTTAACCCTGTTAAGTGCTAGATAGAAAGGTAGAAATGTACAAGCATATACAAGAATATCATGATCTCCTTATGGAAAAAAATAAAAATGTGATTGAAACCAAGTCTTAAACTTGTTTGTGTTTCTTATAAATTCTAATGATGCTTTATCCATAACAGCTACTCAATAAATATTCGCTGAATGGATGGCTGAATGTGAAAAGCAATTTGGGTATGGGACACTCATTCTAAGAGATGTCACTAGAAACCATTACATTGGGAGTCGTAAGTAATTGATACAGATAATAGTAGCTGAATTTAAGGGGAAACATCACTTTCAGCTGGAAAAGTCAGGGAAGTCATCATAAAGGAGGCCATGAAATGGATTTTTTAGACTAAGATATGTAGACTTTCTATAGGAAGAAGAAACAATGAAACATATACTGTGTGAGAGAGAGAGAGTATTAACAAAGGTTTGAAGATTGTAATAAACATTGCCTACTCAGAGGATAAGTAGTTTATCATTCTAGTTAGATTAGAGGTTTCCACCATGGACAAATACTAGTTTAAAGAGAAAATGAATAAAATTTATGATATCATCAAAGAATGATTATATATTTGTCAGTTATTTGTATATAGTCAAAGATCATGATTTTATCAATGTGGACAAATTCATACTTTGCTATATCTGTTATCCCAATGATGTTGGCACTATCCTCAAACATGTAGGTCACAACCAATTTATTCCTTCTCATTCTGTGTGAACTTGGCTTATGCTATTTCATATATTATCCAAAAGTAGTACATCTAACATGTCAAGGAGATGTTGGTCTAAATACTTTGACATTGTGTGGAATTCAATAGACTCTAACAGCTGTTCCTTGGTTACCCCATCATTCTACACGATCAGCCCAACTTCTTTACCGAGTATATATCACACTGATGACTTTTATACACTACTTATTGTGCAGTTCTAAATCAATAATATTCACCAGCATGTTTACTCCCAGCATGAATCTCTAAACTACCCTGTGAGTTACTTGAATACTTCAGAGATTTCAGTATTCCCATGCCCTGTAGCTTTATGAGACAATAGGAAGAGGAACAGAAATAAAAAGATGGATTTTGGGCTCAGAAAGAAATTTGGAGATTAAAATTCTGTCCTTGTGCATTTATTCAGATGAAGATATTTGATATTACCACAATAGGAGCAGAAAATGCAAGGTATTTTTTTTTACAGGGATTAAAAGGTTCAGTTGTTTTACAAAAGAGCACAGCACCAGAAGAATCAAACTGAACTTAACAAGGAAAAAGAAAGAAATTACATGAAATAAATATTCTTACTTGTTGTTCACTTGTTTTCAGTCATGTCCACCTCTTCATGAACTCATTTGGGGTTTTCTTGGCAGAGATACTGGAGTGATTTGCCATTTCCTTCTCTAGTTCATTTTACAGATGAAGAAACTGAGGCAAACAGGGTTAAATGACATGTCCAGTGTCACAAGCTAGTAAATGTTTGAGGTCAGATTTGAACTCAGGAAGATGAGTCTTCCTAATCCCAGGCCCAGCACTGTATCCACTGTGCCGCCAGCTTCCCTAAGCATTCTTGTAGTTTTCTTATGATGCTGAATTAAACCAATTGTTAAGTTTAGAGAGGTCATGTGGATCTAGATTACCATGGAAGGAATCCTGGCTCTGATATTTACTAGCTGTGTCTCCCTGATCAAGTTTCTAAGTTTCTTTTTATTCTTCTTACGTAATAAACATTTTATTTATAGTTTTTAGTTCCAAATTTTATCCTTCTTCCCTCCCTGCCCCTCTCTCCTCCCTGAGTTGGCAAACAATCAGATATGGGTTATACACGTGCAATTATGTAAAACATTACCATATTAGTAATTTTGTACAAGAATACGTGAATAAAATTTTTAAAAATGACATAAAGTGAAAAATAAAGTTTCTAAGTTTCTTAGCCTCCTTTCCTCACCTGTAAAATATGAGAACAATACTTATTCTAATTACTTCAGAGGGCTCTGGTAAAGAAAGTTCACTGTAATTCTTTAACTATTGCATAAATATGAGATAATGAATACAGCTGTTCAGATATTAAAAGTGAAGTAAACAATCCTTAGTTTGGGGCAGAGGGGAAGAGAATAACAATTTGCAGACCAGCTACTATATGCCAGGTACTGCACTAAGTATTTTTTACAAATCTCTCATTTCATCTGTTTTGAGCTAATTCATTATTTGCTATTTTGACAGAAAATGTTTTATGTAGTTTTCAGATTATATTGTTTCTTTGGTTAGTTTCTGATTTCTGATTTTTAGATAGTTTTCTAGTTGTTCTACAAGATCATGTACATATATATATGCATGTGTCTATAATGTATTTCATAGTTGATATATAATTTAAAAGATCATGATGGGGCAGCTAGGTGGTATAGTGGATAGAGCACCAGCCATGGAGTCAGGAGTACCTTAACACTTAACACTTAACACTTACCAGCTGTGTGACCCTGGGCAAGTCACTTAACCCCAATTGCCTCACTAAAAAAAATTATCATGATGATCACTTACAACACTACCAGATGGATCTGGTAGATTGACCTACCTATGTGTCTGTCTGTCTGTCTATCTCATCATTCAATTAATCAAGTGATTATCATAGTTGTTTTCATTTCTATGGGGAGAATTTCTCCACAACACTCCCAAAGTTAGGTATTTTCCCCATTTTCACTGAAAAATTTCTAAAGCACTGAAGACAATATTTGAATTCAAATAAGGTATTTGTTTCTATATTAACCTCATCTGTTTTTGTGGAATATTGCTAAAGATGTCCTTATGTGAGTTTGCCTTACCTCCAAAATGATGAGATCCAATTTCTGTTTGAAATTCTCAAGGTAAAATTGCTATTGAGATTTGAGCCACCACAGTGAAGTCAGATATTGATAATCTGGAGAGTATCCAAATAAGAGGAACCCTATTAGCAAAGGCGCTCTAGCTAATGGCATATATGTCAAACCTGAAGGGACAGGGGATATTTATTTTGGAACAGAGACCCTTCAGGGAGCTATGCCAGAGCCACCTTTCAAGTACAAGAAGGGCTTTTGTCTGGAAGCATCTTTAGCCTCCTTCATATTGTCTTTAGATTATAGTTAGAGAAAATGGGTATAAGTTTCATGGCAACAAATTTGGACTGATTAATTAAAGATCTTCAAAAAGTGGAATAGGTTGCCTGGGGAGGGAGTGGGTCCCTCCTTATTAGAGGTTTGTAAACAAAGGTTGGATGACCACCCGAGGTCTCTTGTAGAAAATAGTCTTTTTTCAGGTAAGAAAAATTAGGAATACAGTTGTGGAACTAGAAGCAATCTTATCATTCATCTCATTTTAAATTTGAGGAAACTGGGGCTGAGAGGTTGACTTCTTCCATGTCATATATTTAGTATGTGTCTGTGGCAAGATTTGAATTCAGTTCTAGAATATAGATTTGCTTTTGTCCCCTTGAACTCTCCAAGTCTGTGAATCCATTACCTTACTTGGTCATTGATTAATATATCCAGTGATTTTTGTATAAGGCAAGGAAAATAGCAATTGATTTAAACAGGAAACAGAATGAAATGATAATCCTGACTGCATAAGTTCTGTGTTGAAGGAAACCACTAACCTTAAGCAATATGGGGCAGAAGAAACGTGAAAGGGAACAAGAATTTATTAAATGCCTGCTATGTACTAGGTATACAAGTATTATCTCATTTGCTTCTTAGAGCCACTCCTGGGAGGCTAGAGCTATTATTATCTCTATTTAGAATTGAGGAAATGAAGCAAACAGGTTAATTCCTGGCCCAGGGGGTCATAAAAATAGGAAAACAGGATTTGAACTTAGGTACTCTTGATGTTAAGTCTAGGGCCTAACACTATGCCACCTAGATATCATTTCCTTTGTTTTTCTTTTTCCATCACAGACCTTGCAAAAGGTCGGAGTGTGTGGGTAATATGGGGGAGGATGTCTTTTAATTCCAGGCATCAGAAGGTAGGGCTACATCTATACAAACCACCATAACTCTCATGAAAAACATGGTATTACTGGCTATGACAGAACTTGGAGCTGTTCCAATTTTCTTAAAGGTTGTGGTCCTTTCCTCAGCCTGTGTCCTGTGAATCGGAAAGCAGAGTGGGTGCCATATCTAGCATCCCTTTCTCTATATAGAGTCCATTAATTTGGTCTGAATAGGGGATGATAGCAGCATTGTTTGGAATGATGTATAAGAATTGTAAAGGTGACTTCCAACCTTAGGTGGCATATAATAAGGGGAGCAACCTCTTTCTATTTGTAAATTTTGATCAGATCAGAAGAATCATTGTATAAAAGCATTTGGGCATTCAAAGTTTAACTATTTGCCAAGAACACATTTCTTTCTTTTTCTTTTTCTTTT
The DNA here is from genome assembly GCF_019393635.1 of Dromiciops gliroides. Classification (NCBI taxonomy): domain Eukaryota; kingdom Metazoa; phylum Chordata; class Mammalia; order Microbiotheria; family Microbiotheriidae; genus Dromiciops; species Dromiciops gliroides. Next base: position 157,000,978 of record NC_057861.1, on the reverse strand, counting down.
CTTTTTTCTTTTTTGCTGGGCAATGAGGGTTAAGTGACTTGCCCAGGTTCATACAGCTAGTAAGTGTCAAGTGTCTGAGGTCAGATTTGAACTCAGGTCTTTCTGAATCCAGGGCTGGTGCTTTATCCACTAAGGACACATTTATTAAAGACCACTTCAGAATTTCAGGGATTAGTATGCTTCCCTGAATTCTCTAGTTAAATGCAATTTTCCTGTTTGGGACTCAATTGAAAAAATTTGAAAAATAATAAGCATCAACTATCAAAGAGCTTCTTTTCATGTTCTATTTCTACCTTTAGTCTATCTCTCAGTTAAGCCTGAAGGATTGCAACAGATATTTAATTTTTTTCTCTGTAACTTTCTTAGCCTTAAAAAATCCTCAACAGGTGGCTGATAGAATTGTCAACAATTCAAAAACTAATCTTCAGCTTCTCACCCTGCTGCCAGAAATTGGGCGGATCTGGGCAGCAAAAGCAGGGACTTCATCATAAATAATTCCTTATATAGTAATAAATGGTTCTACTTTTTCAAAGAATGTTTATATTTCCTCTCATTTGAGTGAACTAGAAAAGATTTTTCTTTCTCTATTTGATAAATAGAGAAACAACCAATGAAAGATTATGTTTGGGTATGTAATAATCACACAATTTTACACCTGGATGGGCACTCAGCAGCCAACTAGTTAAAAATGTGCCTAGAAAAAAACTTCAGGTACGATGCACTCACCATATGGTAACATTCTACTTCAACCTTTGCTAAAAGCCTTCCAATGAAGCCAAACCCACTACCTCCCAAGTCATTTCATTCCATTTTTTGGATAGCTCTACTAGTCAGTATTTTCCTGAATTAAACATAAATTTTCCTTCTTATAACTTTCATCAGTTGCTCCTAGATTTGTCTTACAGGGTTAGGTCAGATAACCATAAATCCCTCCTCCCTATGACAGCCTTGCAGATACTTGAAAACAGCTATCATGTTCCTCCTGAGTCTTCTCGTTTCCAAGCTAAACCTGGCAAATTAGTCATTATGGAGTATGATCTCTGGGCTTTTCATCATTCTTGTTGCCCTCCTTCAGTACTGTCTAAATTATTAATGTTCTCCCTATGGTATTGCGTAAACAGTTAAATACAATAAACTAGATGTGTTTCGACTAGGACAGAGTGTGGCAGAGTTATTACTCCTGTAGTCTTAAGCATTTTGCCTCTCATGCCCCAGGCTAAAATTGCATTAGTTCTTTGGTCTCCTATATTACACTGTTAACTTATATTAACTTGCAGTTCACTAAAAACCCTAGGTATTTTAAGATTGACTTGCTGTCTAGATATGCATTCCCCATCTTATTCTGTAAAGTGGATATTTTTTAACCAAAACACAAGACTTTATATTTATCCCCATTAAAGTTCATGTTATTCACTTTATCACAGAATTTTATTCTGCCAAGACCTTTTGAAATCTTGGCTTTGTCATCCACTTTGTTAGCTATCCCTCCTAACTGTATGTCTTATTCAAATCTGATAAACATCTGTACCCTTATACGAGTCATTAATATAAAGGGCCTAGAAAAGTCTTATGGAAGACTTCCATAGCTACTCTTAGAGAGTAATATTTCAAACAGTTCTGAATCCAGCTAATTTCATTTCTGTTTACCCCATATCATTATGTATTTTCCACAAGAGTACCATGAGAGACTTTATCCATCTTAGTTATATTAAACACACACACACACACACACACACACACACACACAAACAGCACTATTTAAATAACATTTCATTTAATTCTATAGGGGAAGCTAGGTGGCACAGTAGCTAGAGCACTGGTCCTGGAGTTAGGAGGACTGAGTTCAAATCTCACTTCAGCCACTTAGTAGTTGTTTGACCCCGGGCAAGTCACTTAACTCCATTCGCCTTAAGCATCTGGGCCATCTCCAGTAATCCTGATGTATATCTTGCCATTGGACCAGATGGCTGTGGGGAAGAGAGTGAGGTTGTTGACCTTGCACAGCCCTCCCTCACTTAAATCTAATTCACTATTAAGTCATGACATCACCCCAATGTCATGGTCCTCTTTGAGAATGAAGGACAAACAAAAACAATTTAATTCTGTATAGATGAAGCCTTTTTTTCCTTCAATCATAACTCATCCAATTTAGTATCAATAACCAAATCCACAAATTCCAACTGCAATATCATGATAAGTGAAAAAGGTGTATGTGTGTGTGTGTGGTAACTTTTTTTCCAAAACCCAAGTCAACAGTATCTAAGCACCGATAAAATAAAATATACACATTATGAGAAAGGCTAGATTCTTTCCAAATTTTCACCACTTCTTAAAACTCTACTTTCCTCCACCATTCTACTAAGACTACTTTCATTTGGTCAAAAACTTTAAAAACCTTACAAAATGGAATCATTTCATCTTCAGATCCTTGCCAAGGACAATTGCTTTTCGATAATAAGACCCATCTGGACCATCACTCACTTGATCTTTACATACCCCAACTGACACACTGCTCCTAGGTCCTTATTCACCAAAGATTCTCAATTCAGTCCTAGCTCATAATAAGAATGAGTTTGTTTTTCTTGTCTTTCTGATATCCTGATAGACTTTATTCATAATTTAACAGGAACCAATCCTGATTCTTTGAACTGTGGTACTCTGTCCTCATGATGAATAATCTTATTTTCTTTTAGACACTGATAGGATATAATGGTGGTTCATGACCTTGTGCTGGTCTATCACATTGCAAAGATTAAAACACTACCCGCAATTCATTAACAGTTCCCCATTTAATCCCTATATTCTGCCTACCAGTAACTGAATGGCCACTCCCTCATATTTGAAATCTTAACTTTTGACTTACATTCACATGTATTATCTGCTGACTTTTTTAAGGTCTCCCAATTAGTTTCTCAAGGGTTCAACCTCTTCCCCCACCAAAAAGAAAAAGAAAATCAAACCAGGAGGTATGTTTAAAGACTCTGATATAGGGTTCAGAACTAAGAACAGTATGCAGGGAATCTATATTAGTGGTAATGAGCATGTTCCTGGAAATTTGTACCCCTAAATTTTCCTGTTAATCCCTGATGACTTCACAAACATAACAAATATCATAACATAGCATATCATAGTAGAGCATAGCATAATATAACATAGCATAAAATGTAATAGCATAGTATAGCATCGTCATAACCTACCCTAATCTTACCCAACTGTTATGTTACCATACCATACCACAATATATCATGTACCCTTGTAATCTTTATTATATCCAACCCTTTTTATTCTATAGTTAGAGATACTTTCATAAGGCTTAAAGCCTTGGTTTGTCCTTAATTAATCCAAGATGAGTGTTTAAGACCCTTCCTTTTCCCCAGTACCCAATATTTTTTTCAATCAGTTTAAAGTAAACTTGATGTTCAGATAAAATAATTATAGTGCTCAGAGTGAGCAAGATGATAATACCATTATCCTCTGGTCTTCTGAGACCACATCCAGACCACACTTCAGGGTCAAAAGTGTGATGCTTCAGGGAAAAAACTGACAAGATGGAGTTCTTCCAGAAGAACAGAGGCATAGTGGTGAGATGGCTGAAGACCTTGCCATATGAAGTTCAAGTGAAGAATATATGTCCTAAAATGGAAAAAGATCAAAGGAAGTCATGATAACCAAGTTCCATAGAGTCCCAGAGGGCCAAAGGAGAAGCAATGGGTAGAATCTAAAGAAATCCAACTAACAAAAAGTTTTCCAAAAATGTGATTAGATGCATCAGTAGATGGAAAATCCTTCCTTGATGGTAGATCTCCTCATGAATGATGGAGGATTGCTCACTATGAATGACATAGATATCATTTTATTTCTCGACTGAGAATTTTTCCAAATATCAGAACCCATGACTTTATGAGGAAACAAAATAATTGAAATCTTGACTAAAGGATAAGAAACTCATAAGACCGTTTCCTGGGATCAGGATTTGATGTAGACTAATATGGAAATGAAATCACTGAGGAGAGAACATCCCTCAAAGACGGTAGTGTCAATGGCAAACTTTGCCATTTCCTAAAGTCTCTAGAACACTGAGTATACAAAATGGAGCAGTGTGAATTGGAGCTCCAGAAATAGACACCAGTCTACCTTGAATTTCCGGACATCAATTTATGCTTCATTCAGCAAGTCAATGGGGGCATTAAAGCTTTTTAAGTAGATGAGTGATATTTCCAGAAAAAACAAATATACTTGGAACATCTTACAAGAATCAGGACGAAAGATGTTTTTTATGTTGTTGCTATTTTTGTTTGTTTGTTTTAGTGAAGCAAGAACCTGGAGGCAAGGAGATGCGTTAGGAGGCTACAATAGAAGACTATGTTAAAGATATGATCAGTGAAGTGTTATGGTTGTAGAGGCAGCTTGGTGGAATAGTGAAGAGAGTGCTGGGTTTGGAATTGGAAAGTCTCGAGTTTGAATCTTGCCTTAGACCCTTATTTCCTGTGTGACCCTGGGCAAATCATTTAATCCCTCTCAGTCTCATTTTGTTCATCTATAAAATCAGGATAATAACATTGACCTCACAAGGTTTTAATGAGGGTCAAATGAGATCCAATTACAATAGCTAATACTGGTAAGGTTTGTGAATAGCTTTGACTTATTTGATCTTACCAAAAACTGTATGGGGTAGATGCTATTATTATCCCCATTTTATAGATGAAGAAACTGGAGAGAGATTAAATGTCTTGCCCAGGGTCACAAAGCTGTTAAGCATCTGAGTCACTAGTTGAACTTAGGTCCACTGACCCCAAGTATTTTGTATTCTATTCACTGTGCCATCTATTTGCCCAAAATGTGTAAATATTATATCCATATGTGGAAGACATATGTATGTATGCCTAAGTGGCATATTTACATTACATACTTATTTGTGTATACATTTTTTTATATCTTTGCAAACTTTAAAGCACTATACTGTGTTGGGGCAGCTAGGTAGTACTGTGGATAAAGCACCGGCCCTGGATTCAGAAGGACCCGAGTTCAAATTTGACCTCAGACACTTGACACTTATTAGCTGTGTGATCCTGGGCAAGTCACTTAATCCTCATTGGCCTGCAAAAAATAGTGCACTATACTGTGTATACCAAAGGTTTTCATGGAGTTCTGAGTGACTAAATTTACTAAAGCTTAAAACTACACTGACTTTTGGTACACACTATATAAATGTTAAATATTATTATTAGGGGTTAGGGTAATCATGATTCAGAACCATCTCTATAGAGGTAATTGTTGAACCCCTAAAAATAGGTATTCTCTCCAAAGCAAACAATCCAGATAGATACTATAAAGGATAGATACAGGTCAAGGACAGGGCCTTGGTGGGCCAAAATAACATTTTTGGAGTGGAACCATGAAAACTCAGGGAAAGGGAAGGAGGAGAACCAAGAAAGTGTGATGTGAAAACCAAGTGAGGAGTATACATAAAAAAGGAAGTTGGACAGAGTTTAATGTTTCAGAATGGCCAAGAAGAATGAGACTGAGAAATAATCAAATTTCAAAGTAAGGATATCATTAAGAAATCTAGGAAAAAAGTTGTTTTGAACCTTTTGGGAAAGAAAGGAAGAGTTTAAAAGGTTTTACGGTGAATGTATGGCAAAAACATTCTAGGAAAGAGAATATATTACACTTCTTAGAATTTTAAGCCATAGAGGGGGGAGGTCAGAGAAGATAAAATTATAGAATTATTTATTTATGTGTCTATGTGTGTCTGTGTGTTTGTAGGGTAAAGGACCTTAGGATCAACCAGATATTAGCTCCTCCAACCATCATAATAAAATATTTGGGAAGAGTAAGGTAGTGGGCGAGGTTATAGGCCAGGACATTGTGATTAAAATGGCAAATTACAAACTTACTATCTCAGAGGTGGAGTGATAGTAAATGCTAAGGTAGAGCCATTTCAATGTGTGACTCCAAAGAATTGGAGAAGTTCAAGTAACAGTGAGAAAAGGATTTTTATCAAAGGGGAGACTAAAGTGTTTGGGGATAATAGTAGAGAACAGACCAGGGAGGAAGACTGCAAGGCAGGTGCAGAAGTCAGTAAAAAGGTGGGAAAAGGTCCTGAATACTTCCATCATTTCCAATTGAACCATCTGTGTTTAGGGGCAAACTGGTGGGAGTTTACTATATATCTGATGAAAGCACACAGCTCCTCAAAGAAATATATGAGCAGTTTGACATTCATATTTTGAAAAAAAAAAGAATGACTTTGAAATGTAGACTGATGATGAAATTCACTTACTATTCATCAGAAGAGTACCGACAAGAGCATCCATTTGTTTTGACTAAGTTGAGTGTTTAGTAAAAAGGATCAAAGTTCTTTCCCTATAGTGCAGCAGAAAAAGATGAAAAGAAGCTAAAGGACTTACAGTCTGAACCACAAATTTTCTTTTAGCTATACTAAGAAGAAAGTGAATGACCTTTTTAAGAAAGTATCTATGGACTATCATGATGTATGGAAATGATAGCGAACAGACTATAGTGTCAGCAGAAAAGGTTGGGAAATGTTTGATGGCATCTGATTGTGGTATTACCTCAGTAACTACAAGTTTGAAAGGCATTTTTCCTGATCTTATTGGTTAAGAGGAATTAGGGAGGGATATATTGTGAGAGCTAGGAAAAGGCTTTTTTATTCCTCTTGAATTATTTTGCAAAGAAAAAAGGCATAAATAGAGAAATATTGCATCTTTCATTCTGAAATTTGAAAGATTTTCATTTTTCATATATGAAGAAGGTCAGGTCCAATCACATTCAATTCAACTCTTTTCAAGTTCAACAAGCATTTATTAAGCTCCTACCCTGTGTGGAGAGGGATACAGAGATGAAAAATAGTATAATTCTTGCCCTTGAGGAGTTTATAGGCTATTTTAAGACCCTTTACATCCAGGTACCACTTCACTTTTTCTGACCCTTCTCCTATTACTTTCCTAAGCACCCTAGTCTGTCATTTTCTGTTTCCTAAGCATAATCTGCAATATTATTCTGCTTGTGAAAGCCTATTGAGGTCCTATTAGCTTTGAGGGCTTCCACCCAGCACTTCCTCTATCACCTAGTTATGGACACGTCTCATAGTGCTTTGCTTTTCACCTCTTCTAGACACTTTTCTGGGGATTTTGTGCACTGAAAATTAAATTCATTGAACAAGCATTTTACAATACCTACTCAGTTTTAGTCATACTGTTAACTACTAGAAATACAAGTTCAAATTCAAAATCATTTATGCTACAGAAAATTTACACTCTGCTTGTGAAGTGGTGGGATACCCAAGCAATCAGATAAGAAAGCACAAAGTAATTTGAGCAGGGAAGTGTACTAGCAATATGAAGAAAGAAAGTACCTCAGTGGTTGGGGGAAGGAGGTTATACTAGAAATGTGGGGAATCAAAGAAAGCTTAATATTATGGTGGCTTAGCTGACTCTTTTTTATTTATAGTTTGGGGTTCCAATTTTTATCCCTCCTTCCCTCCTCCCTGAGTTGGTAAGCAATAAGATATAGGTTATACATGTATGATTATGTAAAACATTACCATATTAGTCATTTTGTATATGAAAACTTGAATAAAAGAAAAAATGAAAGTGAAAAATAGCATGCTTCAGTATGCGTTCCATCAATATCAGTTCTTTCTTTGGAGGTGGATAATATGTTTCATCAGTAGTCCTTTGGGATTGTCTTGGATCATTGTATTGTTGAGAATAGTTAAGTCTTTCACAGTTCTTTATCAAACAATATTGTTGTCTCTGTGCACAATGTTCTCTTGGTTCTGCTTTCTTCACTATACATCAGTTCATACGAGTCTCTCCAGGCCTTTCTGAAGTTATCCTGCTTAGCTGACTCTTAAAGAAAAGATTATGAAAGTTAATGATCAAGGCAATTTAGGCATAGTGGATTGATTACCAATGCAGAGAGGCTAGAGATAGAATGTCAAATTGAGATGATAGATAGTCCAATTTGTCATGAAAGGCAATAATATGAAATTAATTTTAAAAGGGTGGTAGAAAGCCCCTGAAAATATATGGGTCACATCTCTAATTTAGGAAGATTATTTGAAAAGCATTTGACACTTAATAGTTTGGAACGGACTACCATCATGTTTTATTTGTGTGTCTTATCTTTCCAATGAATAAAGAGCCTGGGACCAAAGATTCCATTTCTTTTTGTATCTATTCCCACTCATCCAGCACTTAGCATAGTGCTAAAGAACTGAATTGACTATTTCCTTTCTTAGAGATTTCATTATCTTGCTCTTCTAGAAAAATTTAGACAGTTAATAGGAGCATCCTAAGGAGAGCTACCTCACATACAACAACATATTGTTCTCATTTTAAAAGGAAAAAATGTTGACCTGACAAATAGGTGCAGCCTTGTATTTCAAAGGTTACTTTGGATTGTCACTGACAGTCACCACTCAGCTCTGTTTCTTTTGCTTCCTTCAAGTCCCAACTAAAGCCCCACCATTTATAAGAAGCTTTTATTGATCTACCCCCCACTTTATCCTTAATGCCTTCCTTCTATTGATTATCTCCAATTTATCTTGTGAATATATTTGTGCACAGTTATTTGCATACAATCTCATTAGTCCCTGCTCTTAGCTCTTTTTTTTTTTTTTGGCTGGTCAATGAGGGTTAAGTGACTTGCCCAAGGTTACATAGCTAGTAAGTGTCAAATGTCTGAGGTTGGATTTGAATTCAGGTTCTCCTGAAACCAGTTTTGTTTCTTCATCCACTGTGCCAACTAGCTGCCCCAAGTGCCTTAGCTCTTAAAGCAAAACTACACAAAATCCAATGCCCATCCCCACCATTTTCTATTCTTCCATTTTTACCCTAGTCTCACATAGAATCACATTTAGAATTTTGCATTCAGAAGGGACCTCAGTGACAATGTGGTACCACGAAGAAGACAATCACCTCTTTGACATACCTGAAGGAGGTTGTCCAACCTATGTTCAGCACAATGCCTGGCACATAGTGAGCACTTTGTAAATGCTTTATCTAATGTAATATTTGTTTGAAAATTGAATACATCCAGGGTGAGAATAGCTCTAATTTTTAAGAAGTATTTTTTCTTCCTCAAAGCAAACCTAAACTTGTCTCCATGCAAGTTATACTCATTGAGTCTAGTTCTACTCTTTAGACCAATCCCTCTTTCACATGACATCATTTCAAGGTCTTGAATAAAGTTATCGTGTTAACCCTATATCTTCTATTCTTCCCAAAATGCCTTTTTTCACTTTGCTCATGATAGTGGATACCTCAATCTCTCCCTTTTCTCTATGTCCATCACCCATTGTCGGGCTTCACTCAGCTTCCTTAATGATCTTGACCCTAGGTTCAGCATTGGAATAACATTCTCTTTTTTGCATTTCTTTCTGTCTCTTTACCTTTTTTCCTGTGGGGAGTCACAAAATCTGGCTTGCTAGGTTCAGAACAAATTTATTCTATTCAACCTCAGCTAGGCCTTCACAGTTGTGTGACAATTCTTTTTTATCATCTCTTATTGACTTCCTCTAACCCTTCTCACAGAGGTTAGTTCTAAATCTCTTCTCTCTCTTCAAGCCTCTGGTCTACTCTTTCTTTCAATAAATGACCTCTGTCTCCTACTTTTCTTTTCACAACAGTGAGGCCCTCCATCATAGTCATTTCATGAGAGGCATTGCCATATCAAGGGCAGGGAGCTGGACCTAGAGTCAGAAAACTGCGGTTTGAATTCCATTTATTAGATGTATTACCTTGGGCAAGTCACAACCTCACTGCGGTTCATTTTCCTCATCTTTAAAATGAAGTGGTCAGAGTTCTGGTCTATTCCAGCTCCAAATCAATTTTCTCCTCCCTTTCACCCCTTAAAAATTCTCTTTCTATTCATCCAGCTTTGCCCTCCTTCTAATCTTAGGTACGCAGGCTAAGCTTCACTAGTGTTCTCAGTGACTTCCTCTTCTGTCTATATAGATTTGTTTTACTGAACATCTCCTACATCTTTCATCTCTCCTTTTATAAGTCTCCTTCTATCTACAAACTTATTTAGGTCTTTCCAATGCTCAGAAAAGCCTTCCTTGATCTCGCTATCTCTTTTTGTTGGGGGGGGGGTGCAGGGCAATGAGGGTTAAGTGACTTGCCCAGGGTCACACAGCTAGTAAGTGTCAAGTGTCTGAGGCTGGATTTGAATTCAGGTCCTCCTGAAATCAGGGCTGGTGCTTTATCCACTGTGCCACCTAGATGTCCCAATCTTGCTATTTCTTAAAGCTGTCATTCTACTTTTTCTACCCTTCACTGACAAGTTTCTAGAAAAAAAATAATTTACAGTTGTCTTCTTCTATTTTCTTACTACCCTATCATTCCTTAAGCTCTTGTATTCTGGTTCTTTTTTATACTATTCAAATAATAATAAAAATAGTAGTTGACATTTATATTCCATATATATTCAGGCTGCTGCCAAAACAATTTAGTCTAACATACAAATCTAGTCTAATCACTCTCCTGCAACACTCCCCCCCCCCTCCAAAAAAAAAAAAAAACGAACCTTTCAAGAGTTCTTGTTTTTTAGGCAATTAATGTCAAAATGGATGGGGTGCCAGACTTGGAGTATGAGAGACAAAGTTCAAATCTTGCCTTATATACTTACTAGTTGTGTGACCTTGGGCAAATCACTTAACTGGGTCTGGACCTCAGCTTTTTAATCTGTAAAATGGGGGTGATAATACCTCCCACAGTCATTATGAGGATAAAATGAGATCACTCATGTCAAGCATTTTACAAACTTTAAAACACCACATGAATGCTAGCAACTGATATCATTATTAACTGAATGGAAATGTTTTGCTTTGACCTTCAAATATCTTTATAGTATTGCTCAAATCTACCTTTCTAGACTTCTCTTTTTTGTACTCTGAACTCCTTCTAACTGGAATTGACTGCACTCTTTTCAAATTCTAACTCATTAGGATAGACAGGGAATCATTTTTTATATGGTGCTTCCTATGTTCCAGGAACTGTGCTAAGCATTCTACAAATATCTCATTTGTCCCCCAAAACAACCTTGTTAAGTAGGTTTCCATGGTTATCTCCCTTTTATGGTTGAGTAAATCGAGGCAGACAAGTGAGTTTCTCAGAGTCATAGAGCTATTGAGTGTCTGAATCTACTTGAACTCAGGTCTCCTGACTCCAGGCCTGGTTTTCTATCCATTGTACAACCTAGCTCCCTCATTCAGGGTCTACTTTTACATTAAGGTCTTTCCATATTTCCAGGGCTTTAAGAGATTCCTTTTTCCCTTCCTAGTCTCCTTGTTTGATCTTTCTGTAATGATTGAAATGATGCCACCTGCTGGAGACTTACTGTGGGAAAACTCCACCATGAGGAGAAGGTCTCTGAGGGCAAGACCATGTATCTTTTCTTTGGTATCAGGAAGTGACATTTGCTTGTGGGAGGAAGAAGGGGGAGGCTGGCGCGCTGACTCTCTCTTTTTCACGTGAACTCTGGCAGAGAGCGGAGCTAGGAATGCTCTCTCCCTTTAATAGATGAATCTGGGCCTTTCTCTTTCTCTTCACCAAATTCTTATTCTACTTAATAAATGCTTAAAAGTCTAACTCTTGCTAAAGCTTATAATTTATTGGTGACCATTCATTAGATATTCTAGACAGACTACCTAGAATTTTAGCCCCTTTCTTTTCTAATGTCCTTCATATATTCTAACTTTAATATTTGTTTACATTTCATCTTCCTACTAAATTATAATTCCTTGAAGTCAAGGATTTTCTTATTTTCATTGTTCCATTTATTATTATCACCTAACATGACACCTTACACATTTTTGGAGGGGAGGTAGACTTGTGATTTCATTGTTGTAGAGAGCTCCCCAACTTGTAAACCCCCTCTACCAATGCAGATTAGAACTTTATTTGCAGTCTATTTTCTCGGAAAGTAGCCTAGTGGGGCAACTAGGTGATGCAGTGGATAAAGCAATGGCCCTGGATTCAGGAGGACTTGAGTTCAAATCTGACCTCAGACACTTTACACTTACTAGCTGTGTGACCCTGGGCAAGTCACTGAACCCTCATTCCCTCCCCCCGCCCCCACAAAGTGTCCCAGAGACAAAGACTGCATTGGTGGTGAAAGTTCAACCCTACACTGATGAAGTTATATGTGTATGTGTGTGTGTGTGTGTGTGTATATACACACACACACAAACATATATGTATGTATATGGATGGATGGATGTATTGTGAGAATCAGAGATAATCAATAGAATGCCAGCTGAGGAAACTCCTTCCACAAATTCAGATTGCCGTGCAAGTTAAAGTATTAGAAAATTACCTGGGGACACTGAGAGGTTTTAAATGACTGGTGTAGGGTCACATAGCCTAGATAGATAGATAATTATCAGAGGTAGAACTTAAATACAGGTCTTCACTTTTCTAAGCCCAGCTCTTTATCTTCCTCAGCATTCTACTTCATATTGTCTTGACCATAGTTGTTGTTGTTTGTCCTTTGTTCTCAAAGAGGAAAATGACAATGGGGTGATGTCATGACTTATCCTGAATTGGATTTAAGTGAGGGAAGACTGGGTGAGGTCACTAGCCTCCGTCTCCTCTCCAGAGCCATCTGGGTCCTTTAGCAAGATCTAGATCAGAATGACTGGAGATGGCTTAGATGTTTAGGGAAATTGGGGTTAAGTGATCACCCAGATTCACACAGCTAGTAAGTGTCTGAGATGAGATTTGATCTCAGGTCCTCCTGACGTCAGTACCAGTGCTCTATTTACAGTGCTACCTAGCTGCCCCCTTGGCTATAGTAGGGATTTAATAAGTGTTTAGTAAATTGAATTGCGTTGCCCAACCAATGTCTTGCCAAGGATGCCTGAGATCTGGCCATATACGTCTATCTCATTTCCCGGGGATTCCTATTCCAAGCCAATACAATAGGTGCTGCCAGACCAACATGACCTCAAAAGATTTAATTATTGAATTAGAAACAACCTCTAGGAATTGGAAAGGGCAGGAGTGGGTTGAAATGATGAACAGAAGATAACAATCTTTCATATACGTGGGCCATTTGAAGTCAATGACAACCTTTATAATGTTATAAGACAACACATCATTTTGTAGAATTGCGGTATCTAAGGCCATTAACCACTGTAATGGGAAAGGGCTCTATTATCCCTACAAGCTACTCTTGGGAAGACTTAGATATCAGATGATGTTGTCTACCCATAAATACCCACATCTTACCTTTTTGTTAGCTCTTGAAAATGGTTGGGAACAATGCAGAATTCTGCCCTTTTCTTGTATAACATTTCTATTGTCCAACTCATTTTGCGGGACAGTTATTTTCCCAGTCATATTTCCCTTGGAACTAATGCATAAAATCCATACTGGCCTTGAATTTTTTTTTACAGAAACAAATGTCCCATGCATTTCTTATGAACATAATTCTAGGCTAGGGTCATACATATGCCCTTTTGGGAAAATTGCGTCCACAATCCATCAATCTGTGTTTGTGTTTACTTGTCAGCAGAGTAAGTTGAAAAGTAGAAATGATGATGCCATTGTTCCTGAGTGGGAGTCCTCAAAAGCAATTGTCTGTCATTAGATTTAACATCTCTATCCTTTTTTTTGTCTCCAAGAGCTCATCCTTCTTATTCCACCCATTTTTGTAGGAATTAGTATTTGGTATTTTTCTCCCTACTTCCACCTGAAATGTCATTGAGTTCTATTGTGTAAATGACAACTTTTATTCATCCCAGTACATGAATTTGGCAAGGACTCTACCTGCCCTCATTTGAAAATTGCTCTGAACACACTATGCTTGAGTTATGTCTTGGAGAAAGCAAGGAGGAATTTTCAACTCATAAAATTGCTATTCCACAGATTGGTGTTGGGTGGGAGGAAAATAAGTAATTTTTGCTCATTGTTTAGAAAGAAAACAAATGAGACTGTCAAAAGCTGTAGCTGAAAATCTGAATATACTCAACCATCATTACAAAATGAAAGGGAAAATATAGATAAGAAAATCATATACCAGGAGAAATGGGATTACTGTGAAATTACCCAGGCCAAACTTCAGTTTTATTATAAAAATCACCAGGATTGGTATACATGCCTAATCACAGGCTTAATAAACAGTAAAAAGTCAATTATTGTGAAAGACGAGGTGAGCATTTTTGTTAGCTTTTGATTCTACCCAATGAGGAAGTTAAAAATAAATTTAAAAAAAGACTAAGAGGGAAAAATTAGCATGTGGGATGAAGCAATGAAAACCTTGTAACCATTACTCATATTTAAACAGATAAAACATCTCTCCTTGAAATTTGAGGATATCTTTGGTAGAAAACATGATTTTTAATGAGGAGAGCAGAAAAAAGCAAATATCCATAATAATGTCTTCACATTCAGGCATGTATTCTACTGACATTGGAATATTCTCTCTCTCTCTCTCTCTGTCTCTCTGTCTCTCTCTCTCTCTCTCTGCCTCTGCTTCTCTGACCTCATTATCTCTATTTCTCTGTCTTTATTTGTTTCTGTACCTCTTTCCTTCTGTGTATATATGAATATCATGGAAATGAAAGATTTTTTTTTCTTTTTTTAAAAAAATATTTATTTATAATTTTTCCCAAGTACATGTATAAAGAAATTTTCACATTGATTTTTAAAACTTTGTGTTCCAAATTCTCTTCCCTGTCTCTCCCCCCTTAAGAACTCAAGCAATTCAATACAAGTTATATATGTGCAATCATGAAAATTATTTCCACATTTGTCAAATTATGAAAGAAAACAAACAAAAAAACCTACTGCAATCTGTATTCAGCTACCATCGATTCTTTCTCTGTAGATGGACTGCATTTTTCATAAGTCCTTCTGATAGCATCCTGCTCCTCATTTCTTATAGCAAAATAGTGGTCCTTCCTAATGTCATCCCACAATTTCTTTAGCCTTTCTCCAAGTGATGGGCATCACCCCAATTTCAAATTCAACTTTTAAAAAAAAATCTCTTTTAGGATACCAACCTAGTAATGATATTGGTAGGTTGAAGAGTATTCATGGTTTTATAGCCCCTTGGCCATAGTTCCAAATTGCTCTACAGAATGTTTGAATCAATTTACAACTATACCAAGAGTGTATTAATATCTTGTTTTCCCATATCTCCTACAACATTTGTCATTTTCCTCTGCTGTCCTATTATCCAATCCAATAGGTATGAGGTAGTACCCAGAATTGTTTTGACCTTCATGTCTCCAATCAATAGTGAGTTAGAGCATTTTTTTCATATGGCTATAGGTGGCTTTGATCATTTCATCTGAAAACTTCATGTTTTTTTGATCATCAATCAGTTGAGGAATGGCTCTCACTTTAACAAATTTGACTCAGTTTTCTACGTTTGAGAACTGAGGCTGATCAGGCAAATTTGATTCAAGTTTTTTTTTTTTTTTCACAGTTACTATTGCTAACTGTATTACTTTCTACCCTATTCCCTCCCCTTGGTATTTACTCTATTTTCTAGCTTCTATCACCCTATCCCTCCTTGCTTCTGACTGCTTCCTTCCCCAATCTGCCCTCCCTTCCTTCAGTCCTCCCTGCTTATGCCCTTTCCCTCCCACTTTCCCAAGGGTCAAGATATATTACTATACCCAAATTGAGTGTGTATGTTATTCCCTCTTTGAGCCAATTCTCCCATCTTCCCTTCCACTCATAAGCTTTTACTTTCTTCTTTTATGGGAGATACTTTATCCTATTCCACCTCTCCCTTTCCCTTTCACCCAGTGCATTCCTCTCCGCCCTGAATTTTATTAATTTAATGATATCAACATGCGGCAGTTAGGTGGTGCAGTGGACAAAGAACCATCCTTGGAAGCAGGAGGGCCCAAGCCCAAATCTGGCCTCAGACACCCGACACTCAGCATCTACATGACCCTAGGCAAGCCACCCAACACTGACTGCCTCACAAAAAAAAAAATAATAAAATAAAATTATTTAAAGATATCCCTTCATATTCAGTTCACACCTGTGCCCTCTGTCTATGTATACTCCATTCATCTGCACTAATAATGAGAAAGTTCTTATGAGTTGAAAGCATCATCTTCCCATATAGAAAAGGAAACAGTCTAATCTTTTAATATCCTTCATGATTTATTGTTCCTGTTTACCTTTTTATGCTCCTCTAGGGTCTTGTCTTTGAAAGTCAAATTTTCTCTTCAGTTCAGGTCTTATCATCACAAATGCCTGAAAGTCCTGTCTTTCATTGAATGCCCATTTTTCCTCCTGAAAGATAATACACAGTTTTGCTGGATAGGTGATTTTTGCTTGTAATCCAAGTTCCTTTGTCAATGAGAATGTCATATTTCAAGCCCTCCAACCCTTTAATGTAGAAGATGCTAGATCTTGTGTTATCCTGACTGTTGCTCTACTGTACTTGAATTGTTTCTTTCTGGCTGCTTGCGATATTTTCTCCTTGACCTGGGGGCTCTGGAATTTGGCTATAATATTTCTGGAGGTTTTCCTTTTGGGATCTCCTTCAGGAGGTGAGGTATACTATTCCAAGCTTCAGGGGGTCCCACATGGTACAATTTAAGGAGAGACACGTTACACATTCCCCTGGCCTGTGCTCTAGTCTGTAAATAGCCACAGGTCTGTTTCACTGTGGTTGCAAGCTTGGGCATGCCTGCGCCCCTCCCCAACCTGGGCCACCACTCAAAACTGCTTCCTGGTTCTGAGCATGGGCAACACAACAGAGTTCTCCTTCAGTGCCAGCAGAGACCCCTGAAATCTCCCCCAGGCCAAAATCTTGACCCCCTCACTGGACTGTGAGATGAGTTCCAGAAGGAGCAACGACTGCCTCTAGTTTGGCCTACCTAGGGCTGGATCTGTGTTGGCACACCCTGGCTCTGGACTCCACTCTCAGCCTGGTACAATATACCTTTCTTGATGACCTTCTTAGCCATCTTTGGCTAGAAAATGATCTCTTACCCTGTCCTTTTGTGGGTTCTGGTGCTCCAGGAATTGTCTTATGGCAGTATTTCAAGCTATTTGGAGGTATTATGGGAAGACGTTTGGAAAGTTACTGCCTTTCCTTTCCTCCAACATCTTCAAAAAGTTTTTCTGGTCATTTTTTTCCTAGAGAGAATTTGATCCCAAGGGAATATTTGTTGTTTTAATTTAATTTTAAACTTCAGAAGTTGATATCCTTGGGAGAGTGTATTCACTAATAGGGGTTAATACAGTGCTATCACTTGAATTCTGTGCTTTCTGTTTTAGCTCTTTAAAATGACCTCAACTTCAACCCTGAAAGTAGCAGAAGACTTCTTAAATTACAGTGGTTGTCTGGATTATATTTTTAAACTAGGCAGTTATGAAACTGGATGGGCTCTCAGGAGCCCACTCAGTCTTGCTCCTATTTCTAAGAAGAATGTCTAAACCATCTAAGATAGCTGAATGATTGTTTCATTTATTTTTTTTTAATCTAAAAAGCTGGTTTCCATATTTTTAAAAATTCCCCAAACAATTATACATTATAGAGTCTTACTACTCAAAACCATCTCTGATTCCATCAGAGTAGATGCTCCCTTTAATTGATGTTGATCTAAACCATATACCCCTTTGCTAACACTCTTAATTAATTTCCATTGCAGCAGCTGGTGGCAAATTTCCTAGTAATAAATCTATCCAAGGCTCATACTCAAAGGATCTATACATGGTTTGTCTCCAGGGTCAGAGCCTCTCCATCTTGGTTGAACTTTTCTGATATTATACTTTACTGACTGCCTTCAAAAATTTGATATAACCTCAATGCTACAATACAGTATTAGAGGATTAATTTGATAGAGAAGTCAGTGGAAAAGTCAGTATAGACCAGAAGTTCTTAAATAAAGGGATACTTGTACTTGAATGGGAATACATTTATTTGGATTTTATTTCCTTTAAAATCCTACATATTTTATGCATTTAAAATATTATTCTAAGAAAATGTTCATAGGCCTCAGCAAACTCTCAAAATGGATAAGGTCAATAGTCAATAAACATTTATGTAATAGTCAATAAATATTTACTAAGCACTTACTATGTTTCAGGTACTGTACTAAGTAATGTAAATACAAAAAAAAAAAAAAGGCAACAGATAGTCCCTACCCTCAAGAGCTCACAATTTGTTGAGGGTGATTATAAGCAAATAAATTTATACAAACAAGCTATAAACAGGATAAATAGGAAAATAATTGGGAGAAGGAAAGCACTAGAATTAAGAGGGATTGGGAAAGTCTTTCTGTAGAATACATAATTTAAGTTGGGACTCAAAAGAAGCCAGAGAAATCTGTAGATGGAAATGAGGTAGGAGAACATTCCAGGCATGGTAAGCAGCCAGAAAAAATGTTCAGAGCTGAAAGATATAATGTCTCGAGAATGGAACAGCAAGGAAATGAATGTCATGGGATCTAAGGCTATATAGAAGTGGAGATTAAGGTATAAAATGACTGGAAAATTAGGGAAAGTCTAGGTAATGAAGGGCTTTGAAAACAGTGGAGAATGATATTTGAGGCCATCAGACCTACCAGAAGGCTATCACTATAGACCAGGATGAGGTGAAGAGGACTTATACTAAAGTGGTGGTAGTTTCAGAAGGCAGAAAGGGACATATTCAAATGAACAGGTGAATCAACAGGTCTTAGAAACAGATTGGTTACAGGGGATGAGAGATAGTGAGGGTGGAAGATGAAAAGTAGGTTGTGAGCTTGAGATAATGGAAAGATGACCTCTATAGTAATGGAGAAAGTGGAGTGGGGCTGGGAGGAAGGTAATGAGTTCCATTTTGCACATGTTAAGCTTAAAAATGTTTCCTGAACATCCAGTTTGAAATGTATGAAAGGCAGTTTGAGATATAAGATTGGAGGTCAGAAGAAAAATTGGGGCAGGAAAGGTAGGTTTGAGAATCAACAGCATAGAGATAGTACTTAAATCCAGGAGACCTGATGTAATCATCAACTGAAGTAATATAAAGTGAGAAGAGAAGAGGGCCAAAGAAGGGACCATGGGGTTAGACCCTGTGGTTAAAAGATGTGATCTGGTTGAGGATCCAGCAAAGGAGACTGAAAAACTGTGGTCAGATAGGTAGGAGGAGAACCAGACGAGAATGGTGTCCTGAAAATCTAAAGAGAAGAGAGCATCAAAGATAAGAGAGAGTTATCAACAGTGTCAAAAGCTGGAGAGGTCAAAGAAATGAGGACTGAGAAAAGACCCCTGGATTAGGTAATTAAATGATGTATAATATTGTTGGAGAGAACAATTTCAGTGGCATCAAAAGGTCGAAAAGTGGAGTATATAGTGTATGAGAGAGTGAGAAGAGAGGAAGTGGAGTTAGCTATTATAGAAGGCCTTTTCTTTTTTTTAATTAATAAAGTATTTTATTTTTTCCCATTACATGTAAAGATAATTCTCAATTTTTGTTTATACAGGCTTTCCAATTTCAGATTTTTCTCTCTCCCTCCCCTCCCTCCCCCCTCCCCTAGACAGCAGGTAATCTGATATAGGTTATATATATACACATAATAACATTAATCCTATTTCTGCATTAGTCATGTTATAAGAGAAAAATCAGAGCAATGATGAAAAACCTCAAAATAGAAAAAACAACAGCACTCAAAACAAAAGAAATAGTATGGTTCATTCAGCATCTATACTCCACAGTTCTTTTTTTTTTTTTTTTGGATTTGGAGATCCTCTTCTATCGTGAGTTCCCTGGAACTCTTCTGTACCATTGCATTGGTGAGAAGAATATAGTCCATCACAGTAGATCAATACTCAGTGTTGATGATACTGTGTATTCTTCTGGTTCTGCTCATCTCACTCATCATCAGCCCACGCATGACCCTCCAGGTTTCTCTGAACTCCTCCTGTTCATCGTTTCTTACAGCACAATAGTATTCCATTGTATTCATATACTACAACTTGTCCAGCCATTCCCCAATTGATGGGCATCCCCTCAACGTCCAATTCCTTGCTACCACGTAAAGAGCAGCTATAAATATTTTTGTACATGTGAGTCCCTTTCCCCTTTCCATGATTTCTTTGGGAAAAAGACCCAAAAGTGGTATTGCTGGGTCAAAGGGTATGGACAGCTTTATCACCCTTTGGGCATAATTCCAAATTGCTCTCCAGAATGGTTGGATCAGTTCACAGCTCCACCAACAATGCATTAGTGTTCCAATTTTTCCACAGCTTCTCCAACATTTATTATTTTCCTTTTTTTGTCATTTTAGCCAATCTGATAGGTGTCAGGTGGTACCTCAGAGTTGTTTTAGTTTGCATCTCTCTAATCATTAGAGATTTAGAGCATTTTTTCATATGGGAATAGATAGCTTTGATTTCTTCATCAGAAAACTGCCTGTTCATATCCTTTGACCATTTCTCAACTAGGGAATGACTTGGATTCTTATAAATTTGATTTAGTTCCCTATATATTTTAGAGATGAGACCCTTATCAGAAGTACTGGCCACAAAAATTGTTTTCCAGCTTTCTGCCTCCCTTCTAATTTTGGATGTATTGCATCTGTTTGTACAAAAATTTTTTAATTTAATGTAATCGAAATCATCCATTTTGCATTTTATAATATACTCTATCTCTTGTTTGGTCATAAACTGTTTTCCTTTCCAAAGATCTGATAGGTAGACTATTCCTTTCTCTCCTAATTTACCTATGGTATCACCTCTGATGTCTAAATCGTGTATCCATTTTGAAGGCCTTTTCAAGGAGTTTAGTCACAAAGGGCATAAGAGATATAGTATGATAGTTAATCGGGATAGAAGGATGAAGTAACAATTTTTTTGAGGATTGAGAAGACATAAGCATTTTTGTTGGCTTTAGGGAAAGAACTATCAGGCAAGAAGAAACTTAAAATAAGTGATAGAGTAAGGATAACAGAGGGAGTAATTCTGATGGAGAAAGATGGATTAGAATAGGCTCACTTCCGGAGGAGTTAGCTTTGGTAAGGATTAAGGCCACTTCTTCAATAGTGAAGGATAAGATACTGGCAGAAGGCTCATACGTGATAAAAGAAGAGGGAAAAAGGAGTAAAGGGAGTTTGGAGAAGGAGTGGCCATTGACTTCATTCATGGCAAATAATCTCACTTTTTTTTTTTAAACATGAGGTTCTCAGCAAAGGATTTGGAGGAGGAAATTAATGAGAGATTTGATCAGGGATGAAAAAGTTTGAAGAGATGCTGTGGAGAGAAGAATATTGAGTTGATTAGGGAGGTATAGCAGGATTACAAAACAGGAGGGAGGGCCTAGTTGAGGTTGTATAACATAAATTTATTGCATGCCACATTAGAACAATCATGTGATTTTTTTTCCATCTTCATTCAGCCCTACATGTGCAGGAGAGAAAACAAAGTATTGGGTATGATCCAAAATGGAAGCTTGGCAGGGTGAAATAATAGATATGATAAGGGAGTTATGGACTCAGGAAAAGAGGACCATGAAGAGCAACTGATTCGCCAATGGTTCAAGATAGGGAAAAGAGGAGAGAGTTGCTAATGCGAGGATTATACCCTGAGAGAGAATTGAAAAGTTGAATCACTGAAGGTAATGAGGGTGTATGAACAGTAGGATTTAGTGGGGAGGGGAGGCAGGCATAGAGGTAGAAAGCCCATAAATTATGGTCAGATAAGAGGATTGTGAAATTCTTGAACATGGAGTTGGTGCATTTCTGAATGATAGCAAAGCCAAGGGTATGACCATCTTTGTGTGTGTCTGAAGTGAGGTGTAGAAGTAAGGCATGGGAAGTGAGTAAATTGAGGAACTGGGTGGGTATAGTGCTTGAGAGAGTCAGTATGTATGTTGAAGTGTCTAAGTATGAGAGAAGGAATTGAGGAGAAAATTGTGAACCAGGAGTTACATTCATTAAAGAAGGAATGAGAGTGACATGGAGTTCTTTATATAGCAGTTACCGAAATTTTGATTGAGTGATAGATATAAATTGCATGTACCTAACAAGAGTAGAGAGACCTCAGTTCATCAATGGGTGGATAGAAGGTGCTATTCCTCTTCTCATAGGAGGATCCAGAGTGGGCTAGAGACAAGTATAGCATGAGGGGGAAAGTATATGATCAAATGAAAAGCCTTGCTTTACTGCTCTCCCCTTTGAAGACTGGATGTTATATAGGAGATAGAACAGCAAAAGATGGAAGTACTCTTCTCTATCACCTTTCCTCTTCCTCCCTACTCCCTACCCCCACTTAAGTGATAGGCATAGCAGGAGATGGAATCCCTTGAGGTGTAAGGAAGGTCATTCCTCTTTGCACTAAAAGGTTTTCATATCATGGTTAAATCAGACTGTCAGCAAGTGATGGAAGTTACTTTGTATTGGCACAGATGGAAATCATTCTGTCAGCTTCCAGCAGCCTTCCCTAAGGGGACAAATGCAACAGTAAATGGAAGGTCTATAATCAGAGGAAGATCTGACTCTTCTCCTTCTCACCTGAGGCTTGATATCATGTGGGTGCAGCAGGAAGTGGAAGTCTCCAGGAACTGGTGCAAGGACAGAAAAAGATCTTTTTAAAAAGACATTAAGAGACAGGAGACAATAAGCCCATCTCACTTTAATTTTAATTGACAAGTCCTTTATTAAGTTATAACATTGAATGTTTCAATCAAACACGTGAACTAGGTATAAACAAAGTTTGGGCCCTTCCTGAGTGTAAGAGGAAGGATCGTTTGAGGGACTTTAGTCCATTAGAAGCTATTTTGCGTTTATAAAAGCAGAAATCTAATGTGAATTTGAATTATTCAAGAATTTAGCAGTTTATAGTTAGATACTTCCCTCTCTGTGCCTAGGATGAAACTGCTTGGGAAGAGAGCAGAGAGTTTTTTGGGAATCTTCAAGATGTATGGTATAGTTTTTCTGGTGGGCCTTTTGTAGACTTTGAATCTGTCTTTATCACTTTTAGTCCATCCTCAACAACACATGAAACTACCAGGTTGATGATGAAAAATCCTAATCTGATCCTCTAAAGTTCGCTAGATCAAAGGATATACGCAGCTTAATAACTCTCCTCTTTTTGGGTATTGTGGAATGGTGGGAAGATGGAGACATAGTTGTTTTATAACATTCCCATGTCCTTCAATCTGAACAGGAATCTTATGTCACCTAGGGAGATGTTCAGGCTTTGTCCACATTTGGTTCATTAAAGGTATGTTTTCACTTCATGAGGTATCAAGGTATAGCATCTTTGTCACATTAAGAAGAGTAGAATACTTGTCTAGGTTGTCCCCTCACCTTTACACATGGATTTACAAAAGGTTTTTAGCATTACTAATTTAATAGTTTTTCTAATGTTGATCAAGAGTTCTGTTTCATAACTGCCAAATTTTATTTCAAACTTCAGTTTCTTTGTTATATTACTGCTTAACTATTTTAATTTTCCCCTCATTATTCATATTTTCCTTCTTGCTTTTCAAACTATAAATCATTACTTGTGGCCCTTCATGCTTTTTTTTACATTTGGCATTCTTAGCATCTTAAAGGGTCTTTCACCCTATGGTATTCATCATTTATGCTTCCTCATTTTTGTCTCATTTCATAAGGAAATATATTTTTCTTTCTATGTATAATTTGTTTATTCTTGTATTTCCCATACTCTTAGCCAACTGGCTCCAAAGTAATTTTGCAATTTTGCATTTGGAAATCAGATGCCTCTGTGTCTCCTCCTCACCACACCCTTCTCTTAGGCAAACATTTTCCTAACTTTTAAATTTCATGTTGATTTGACTATAAATTGTTATACAACATTACATCTTTGCCTTTAGCCATTTTTTATTTTATGCAACTGTATAAAATTATTTTATGTTATTCAAGTCTTTCCATTTTTATGCCCTTGTAATGTATCAGTGCATCATTGTCTTACTTTTCTCTTTTATTTTAAGTAATTTAGAAAGCTCTACTTGACATTCTTTACTTTGCTATCATTTCATAATATCATCATATACTTTTTAAAAAAAGCCTTTCCAGTTTCTAAAGGGTGCTTCCTTCTTACCAGTTTTTAACCAAGATAGCTGTAGATTCTCTTCCTCCGCCTATGTTCCTGTCCTGGACTCTATCTGACACATTCTTGGGGAAGAGGAAAAAGGCTGATACCTATTTGACCTGACCAACATTTAGATGAGAAATTGAGTGTCATAGGTGGAGAAGAGAAGGAAGGCCAGTTGGGCTGCATCTCATAATAATGGGAGTGGGAAAGAATAATAATCAGTGAGGCAGAAAAAATAGATTGGGACCAGGTTGTGAAGGACTTTGAAAGGTAAACATGGAAGTGGATATTTTACCCAAGAGGCAATAGGGTGGCACAGGAGTTGATTGAGTTTGATTGAATACACAAATGATTTTGGTCAGATTTTTGCTTAAGGAAAATTACTTTGGCAGATTTATGAAGAATAGACTGAAGTGGAGAGACACTTAAGGCAAGTAGACTAATCAGGATGCTGTTATAATTATTTAGGCAAGCTGTGCTGAGGACCTAAATTAAGGTGGTGGCTATGTAAGTAGGGAAGGGATCATAAGTGAGAGAAGTTGTTCAAGTAAAAATGACAAGATTTGGGAACTAATTAGATATGAAGGCAAATACCAAGGTTATGATCTTAGGAAAGTGGAAGAAAAGTTGAATAATGGCTGGTACATAGTAGTCACTTAATAAATGCTTATTTACTGATTGACTCAGAGTGATTCAATAGAAATAGGAAAGCTTGGAAGAAATTTGTGTTTGGTGGGGTTAGAAAGGAAGATAATGAGTTCTGTTTCGGACATGTTGAGTTTGAGTTGGTTCTAGGATATCCAGTTAAAATATTCAATGTACAATTGTTGATGTAGGATTGAAACTCAAGAAGAAGACTGGAGCTGGCGGGGGAACAACTAGGTGGCACAGTGGATAAAGCACTGACCCTGGGTTCAGGAGGACCTTAGTTCATATCCAACCTCAGACACTTGACACTTACTAGCCGTGTGACCTTGGGCAAGTCACTAATCCCTCATTGCCCAGCCCCCATCCTCCCCCCCCCCCAAAAAAAAAGACTGGAGCGGGATATATAGATATTGGAGTAATTTACCTAACTGATAATAATTAAATTCACTGTAGCTGGTAAAACCACTGAGAGTAGAAATGGAATAATTAAAACAGAATCCTGGGGAATAGTTACAGTTACAGTCAGTGATATATATGATAAGCTAACAGAGAAGAATGTAAAGGAACAGTTGCAAAAGTAAAAGACTAACCAAGAGAGAACAGTGTCCTCAAAACCCAGTGAGTAGGGGAAGCTAGGTGGTACAGTAGATAGAGCACCAGCCCTGGATTCAGGAGGACCTGAGTTCAAATCCAACCTCAGATACTTAATACTTAATAGCTGTGTGACCCTGGGCAAGTCACTTAACCCCAACTGCTTCACTCCAAAAAACAAAAACAAAAAAACAAACAAAAAGACAGTGAGTAGAGCATCCAGGAGAGGTTGGTTAACAGTGTCAAATACAACAGATAGGTGGAGGATGAAGACCAAGAAAAGACTATCAAATCTAGTTATTGAAAGGTCATTGACAACTTTAGAGAGAGCAGTTTTCAGTTGTGAGATGAGGTCAGAAGTCATATTGCAAAGAGTTGAAAAATGAGGGAGAGGACAAAAAATAGAGGCACTGATTGTACATTTCTTAATGTGAGTTTGCCTGCAAAAGAGAAAAGAAATATAAGATCAACTTGAGGTTTCTAAGTTTAATTTTCTTAAACTCATTATTTCTTTGTATTTCAAAATGAAATATAAAAATGTCATAGGATCAGAGATCTAGCATTGGAAGGAAGCTCAGAAGTCAATTCAGCTACATTAATTTAAAAAAGAAGAATGGGGCAGCTAGGTGGTGCAGTGGATAAAACAGGATTTAGGAGGACCTGCATTCAAATACACTCTCAGACACTTGACAGTTATTAGCTGTGTGACCCTGGGCAAGTCACTTAACCCTCATCACCCTGCAAATGAATGAATAAACAAACAAACGAATGAATGAATGGATTAATAAATAAATAGATAAATAAATGAGTAAATGAGTGGTTAAATAAATAAATAAATTGAAATAAAAAATAAAGAATAACCTGAGGCCAAGAGAGGTTACATAACTTGATTTGCCCCAAATGCCATTAATAGCAAAGAGAGGCTTCAAACACAGGTTGTCTGATTCCATATTCAGGAATTTTTATGATGCTGAGCCTCAAAATGCCTTATTATAATGTGTAATAATGATGATGGGAGGGGGCAGCTAGGTGGCACAGTAGATAAAGCACCAGCCCTGGATTTAGGAGGACCTGTGTTCAAACCTGGCCTCAAATACTTGACACTAGCTGTGTGACCTTAGGCAAGTCACTTAACCCTCATTGCCCTGCAAAAAACAAAAAACAAGCAAACAAAAATGATGATGATCATGATGACAACAATAATAATAAATTGGATTTATATGACAAAACCATTTACAAAGGTCTTCTTATAACTTGAAAGATCCTGGTACTTAAAAAGGTTGAATGATTTGTCCCTTGTCAACCAGCTAGTATCAAAGATAGGATTTGTATAGCAGAAAGGTTACCTACTTCTATTCCGTATACTCTGCTAATACATTCCTTTTGTACTATATCACCAAAGCTTGCTCTGTTAATGATTCAGAAATACTTTCTTTTCATTCTTGTTTTATATTTGTTCTTAGCCAGTACTTAATAACATGGGTGTGAGTATGTGTTGTCTTTTCCATGTATAAATGATTTATACACACATATAAGTACATATATATAGCATATATTTTCTACATGTCAATATTTCATAACATATATATTTAAAAATTTGTTTTGAAAAATTATAATTCCTCTACTTTCAACTTCAATTCAATTCAATAAGCATATATTAAGTACCTCCTTTTTGATCATCACTGGGCTAGACAATGGGGATTTTAAAACATTTCTTGACCTTAATAAGTTTACTTTAGACTAGGTGAAAAGAGTATGTACATATATAAGTAAATTCTTTTTTAATGGATGGTACTAACAATTAGAGGCATACTGGCAAATTTCCCAAACTATTTATTGCAGGCTTGGTGCTGATAATAAGAGATGTTAATATATTCTTTTTTTTTGTGAGGCAATTGGGGTTAAGTGACTTGCCCAGGGTCACACAGCTAGTAAGTGTTAAGTGTCTGAGGCCAGATTTGAACTCAGGTACTCCTGACTCCAGGGCCAGTGCTCTATCCACTGCACCACCTAGCTGCCCCTGAGATGTCAATATATTCTTGATGAATCATCCAGAGAGGAAGTATTCAAAGTAGTATTCAAAATCATTCAAAGAGAATTTTAAGTTATCTAAGTAAATATCATGATAAAACAAAAAGCATTGATTTTTGGAAAAAATAAGAAAAACTCTCTGAAAGATCCATTAACATTTTCCCCCTCAAAACAGTGATTTCTACAAAAAATGGACTTCTTGTTTTGTGGGGGTTTCAATTGTGATATCATATTACATAGACATATTACATTTACATAGCACTGCCTTTACTCCTCAGTGCTGACCACAGGACTCTTCAGGATCTCAGATTTCCAAATTCTTGTTTAAAACAAATGAAAAAAAATGACTGGCCAATTTGTCCACCAGATTGTCACTTATCTTATGAAAGCTCTAAGTGATATAATCCACTGTGTGATTTTAGATACATTTTTCCCTGCTGAATATTTAAAGTCTTATGAAGTGACATCTGTGTTCAAACCCAGATATGAAATTAACAAAAACACAGAACTGGTAATATAATATATCACTTTGGCTTACACAATATGGGGAAAATTCTGCCTTTCAAGTGTTGGGCCAAAAGGAGGAAACATAAATATGTCCAAAGAGTAATATTGATTTCATGGGACTCATTAATATCCCCCCTGTACCCTATTAATAACACTTTTCTGTATTTGTACAAAACCAATTAAAGAACTTGGCTAGGGCTATAGAAATTGAATACAATAATGTGGTATTGAATGCAACAACTGGTTACAACAACTGTCTTATTCCAAAGTGTATCTAAGAATGATGAAATATAATCTTCTAGGGTATTGATATCATATATTAAAAATTAGGTTTTTTTATTCATAGGATTATGTCAACATTATTACAAATATGTTCTAAAATTTAAAATTTGGAAAAATACCCACTTTTTTGATCATACATTTTTTGAGGATGTCTTTTATATCATATCTTATGTGCCTTTACTGATAACATGCTGCACACTATTTAAATTCAAGTATCTTTTATTCACTCTTTGGAAAATACCTTGGTGTTCCATAATTTTCAGCTATATAATTTCACCAGGACAATGTTGGCAGGAGAGATAGACAGACAGAAAAAGAGAGAAAGAGAGGCATTTGTTCTCTTCCAAGAAGCTTGGTATTACTGAAGCTTCCTCAAATGTCATTCAGTACAATAATCTAATCAGTTCTGGGACCAGCCTATTGTCCAACATCAAGAAAATGTGTCTGTGTAGACACACACACACACACACACACACACACACAAATAAGCTCATGTACTAACTCAATGGGCTATGTATCTATTAATAAGTAGTTATCTGGATAATTGTACTTATCACTTATTTTGTTTCCCATTTGTTTATGGTTAGGACAATCTTTTTTGAATAAATTGATTTAATTGACAAAGCTCTTCTAATTTTTAATATAATTAGAGAAAAGCCAATCATAAATAAGTGAATTTATGAAGTTTTATCATTAATAGAAAATCCTTTATTTGATTTCTATATAAGACATTCTCCATGATACTGGTGAACTTTGTTGGTAGGCATGTTTCCCTGTTTTATGGCTCTATTAACATCAATACTCAGAAGATTGTTGAAGAAAGTCAAATGCACAGCTATATCTTTCTTAGACCCTTTTATTATTTAAATATTTGCATGGCGGACACTTGGTTTGAGGAAAGCTTTTAAAACCACATTTTATCATTTGAAGTCAGATAATTTACATCCATATAGCATCTTGGGATAATATAGATTTTATTTATTTTACTTTAATTTTTTAATTTTTTAATCGGGGCAGTGGAGGTTAAGTGACTTGCCCAGGATCACACAGCTGGTAAGTATCAAGTGTCTGAGGCCAAATTTGAACTCAGGTACTCCTGAGTCCAGGGCCAGTGCTTTATCCACTGCACCACCTAGCTACCCCCTAGATTTTATTTTTAATAAAAATATAATAAAGCAGAATATTATTTGTTTATTATCTTAGCTATATTACTTTGAAAATGTTCTTTTCTAGGCAATTAACTATGAATATCTGTCAGGTTTTTTCTCATTTTTTCATCTAGAATGCCTGTGATTCCTATACTGACCATGTAATAAAAGATTTCATGACATAGTGGATCAGGGATAGAAAGTCTAAGCATGATGATTCAAGTATTGGTGCTTATCAGAATAGATTCCAATAGAAGTAACAGCAAATTGGTTCAACTATATGCATCTTTGTTATCTTTTTGGTTTGTTCCTTAACTTTTCTCTTAATGATCTGGCTTAAATGGGTCACATTGTGCTCTTTGTAGGCTTATTTTTCCATTAGCTTCTTTTCATTATTTTGAGGGGTATTACTGCTTCTTATCCTATATCATCTTCCATAATATTTTGCAAGTGTTCATTTTACTCTTGATTGCTATATATCTCTGCTTTGAATGAAGATCAATTGTATTCTGGCTGTAACTTATCCAAGATCACAAAGTGCCAGAACCAAGACTCATACCCAAGTTCTTTGTCTCCAAATACAATGCCATCTCAGATGTACCACTGTCTATCAATGTTGTCTTTAGTATCAATATTATCACTAGAAATATTATTTTTATTTTATTTTTGTATTTTTCTTTTTTTTAAATGTATAAGGTATTTTATTTTTTCCGTTACATGTAAAGATAGTTCTCAACTTTTGTTTATACAAGCTTTACAATTTCAGATTTTTCTCCCTCCCTCCCCTCCCTTCCCCCTCCCCTAGACAGCAGGTAATCTGATATAGGTTATGTCTATATATCTCTATACATATACATATAGATATATACACACACACATATATATATACATATAATAACATTAATCCTATTTCTTCATTAATCCTGTTACAAGAGAAAAAATCAGAGCAGTGATACAAAACCTCAAAATAGAAAAAAACAAAAAAACAACAGCACCCAAAACAAAAGAAATAATATGGTTCAATCAGCATCTATACTCCACAGTTCTTTTTTTCTTTTTTTTTTCTTGGATTTGGAGATCCTCTTCTATCATGAGTTCCCTGGAACTCTTCTGTACCATTGCATTGGTGAGAAGAATATAGTCCATCACAGTAGGTCAACACTCAATGTTGATGATACTGTGTACAATGTTCTTCTGGTTCTGCTCATCTCACTCATCATCAGCTCACATAAGACCCTCCAGGTTTCTCTGAACTCTTCCTGCTCACCATTTCTTACAGCACAATAGTATTCCATTGTATTAATATACCACAACTTGTCCAGCCATTCCCCAATTGATGGGCACCCCTTCAACTTCCAATTCCTTGCTACCACGTAAAGAGCAGCTATAAATATTTTTGTACATGTGGGTCCCTTTCCCCCTTCCATGATTTCTTTGGGCAAAAGACCTAAAAGTGGAATTGCTGGGTCAAAGGGTATGCACAGCTTTATTGCCCTTTGGGAATAATTCCGAATTGCTCTCCAGAATGGTTGGATCAGCTCACAGCTCCACCAACAATGCATTAGTGTTCCAATTTTCCCACAGCCTCTCCAACATTTATTATCTTCCTTTTTTGTCATTTTATCCAATCTGATAGGTGTCAGGTGGTACCTCAGAGTTGTTTTAATTTGCATCTCTCTAATCATTAGAGATTTAGAGCATTTTTTCATATAGGAATAGATAGCTTTGGTTTCTTCATCAGAAAACTGCCTGTTCATATCCTTTGACCATTTCTCAATTGGGGAATGACTTGGATTCTTATAAATTTGATTTAATTCCCTATATATTTTAGAGATGAGGCCTTTATCACTAGAAATATTATTAAGAGTGTATGTATTTGTAATGTTTGTTTTATTTTTTAACTAATGTTGATGCATTTTTGTCTACTCATCTACATTCTATGAGTTATTCACTGTCTTAGGAGGAAAGCTATTTGTCTATGGGACAATAGAAAATTTAGTAGGCCAGCAAGAAGAAACAAACTTTGGATTCAGCTTATTATTACTGTCCCAACCACTGTGGGTAAGGAGATAGCAAACTGTTTTTTTGCTGTAGTTCACTGTGATAAATTTATGGCTTGTAGAAAAAAACAAAGCTCACTCTGAGATAGCTGCATGTGAAACAATTTGGATTATTATTTTAGCATGACATTTAGATATAAATTAATAATTAGTCATATGGCTTGATACAGAACTCAGATATTTCTGACAATTGCTACTTGATCAACCTTTTTATTTTATTTTTTGACTTACCAATAGTTTCTTTCAGTCTATGTTAAAATTGTTGAAATCTTCATTTCTTTTCCTCCCTCTCTAGAATTAGACTGGGTGACTCGGAAGCTGGTACTTCAGACAGCTGAGCAAACTTTTGGCTATCTCACAGATGTAAGTAAAATGTTTCAGGTTTATTTGAGATAAAGCACCATAGGAAATTAGACACAGAAGACTTAAACTTGCATTGTTATTAAACCTTATATTACTTGAGAAAAAATCCTATGTACCACATAGAGTATGATATAAGAATTAATCTTTTTTCAAGAGGGAGATAGAATTAAAGAAAAAAAATGAATGAAAGATGTTTTGTCAATTCATCCACCTACATATGTGTGTTCATTTGGTTATGGAAGAATTTTTGACAGATAACATGAGAATCTCCAGTAGTCTACATAAATTGTCATATTCTAGTCACAACAAAAATACACAAAAAGGAGCGCTTTTTAAAAAGCTCATTTTAATCCTTTCAAAACATAGCATGAGCTTTCAGAACTGCTATTTCTAAAGCCTCACCATTCTATTTTTAATATTCCCTGCTTGCAACATGAATGAAATATCATTTTGTAGTTATAAAATAGCATTATTATGCTGATATTCACAAATTAATATTTATAAGACACCTGTAGGATACATGGCATTATTCTAATTGCAACATCAAGGACTATATATCCTCTTGAAGAAAAGTGGTCTTCCGCATTAGCAAGCTGACAGCTTTTTGCAGACAAATTTCTGTATTCTTGGCTCCCCCAGGGCAGACATATTTGGCACTCATTATTTTGCACTTGTTGAAATGTAGCTTGGTAATTGTTCTTAGGTTTCTTCATAATTTGTTTCTGAAAATGGCCTCTACACCTATCAGGTATGCAATACAACCTGGTTAACTGATTATTTCTGATATAATTAAATAAACTGTCCTGCCATATTTGTACATATTTAAACAACTTTTTATGAGTTTTAGACATGCTAAAGATTGGATTTATTGGGTAATGCATGGGACTCTATGAGTTCTAGTGTACCTTCTAGCTTCATGATTCTTTGAAAACAACATATATTCTAATTCCTAGGGCCCCAAAGGGGCAGCTAGATGGTAAAGTGGATAAAGGGACAGGCCTGAAGTCAAGAAGATGAATCTTCCTGAGTTCAGATCTGGCCTCAGACACTTAGAGCTGTATAGCCCTAGGCAAGTCAATTACTCTTTTTTGCCTCTGTTTCTTCATCTGCAAAATGAGCTGGAAATGAACATGGCAAACCACTCCATTATCTTTGCCAAGAAATTCCCAAAATGGGGTCACGGAATCAGACACAACTATAATGGCTACACAACAACAATAAAGGGCCCAAAAGGATAGAAAGAAACAAAACAACAGGCAATATAATAAAAATTGGAAAAATAATCCACAGAATAAGTGTGTTAATATAAATTTTATATTAATAAGTTTATATTAATACATTAATACATTTTAGTACTCAGTCATAATATACAACAAATTAATGACAAAAGGATGTTAAGAATTCTAGGTTAAAAAAAAGAATTCTAGGATGGAAGGACTGACCTGGTATGGCTTAGACCTAGAGTGGCTAAGGAATTCCCTAAAACATTCCATGGATGTAGAATTACTCATTTCATAGTGTACATGGAGACAAGGAGTCTGTAATGACTAATTCCCGTTTACTTGATGGCAGCTGTCTATTATTAGCAGCACTTTTAATATTTTTTTCAGAAATGGTCTGACACTAGATTTCTCTGCAAAATTGAGATGATGACAATGATTATTATTATAACAATGATGATGATAGTGGTGACTATTTAATTTTTTTTTAGAATGTTATTTTCCAGATTATATGTAAAAGCAAATTTTGACATCAATTTTTTTAAAACTTTGTGTTCCAACTTCTCTTCCTCCCTCCCTTCCCACCCCCACCCCAAGAACTAAAGCAATTCAATATAAATTACATGTGAGTAGTCATGGAAAACATCTCTACATTAGCTAGGTTATAAGAGAAAACAGAGAAAAACAAAACTTCAGATTAAGGAATTGTCAAAAAAAAATGTGTTTCAGTCTGTTTTTAGATACCATCAGTTCTTTTTTCTGTAGATGGATTCCAATTTTCATAAGTTCTTCAGAGGATGGCGGTGACTATTCATATCTGTCTAGCACTTTATGGTTTAAAAATGTTTTTCCTCCCAACAATTTTGTGAAGGAAGAAACAGTTCAAGTATCATATTTCATATTTTAGATCACAAAACTGAGTCTTCAAGGAGAAAAGTGACTTGCCAGAGATCATAGAATGAGTAAATAGCAGATTTATACTTGAACCCAGCTCTGAGTCTAATGCCTGCGGTTTTTTTTTTGGAATGAATGGAAGTCGGCTTTATTTAAGTGAAGTATGAGTCTATACCTTATTCTGCATGGAAGGGGAAAGCTTCATGAAATGTTTTAAAGCAGAGAAAGTTCATGCTTTGGTAAACAAAAAGACAGAGGATCTAGTTGCAAAGCAAGTTTGAAGTGAGAAATAACATATACAAAAGCAGGCAGTCAGTCAATATGCATTTATTAAGTATCTACTATGTTCCAGTCACTGTGCTGAGCCCTGAGGGTACTGTTCTCAAGGAATTCACTGTCTAAAGGTTGGCCTCAGATTCAGGGTGACCTCGGTTCAAGACATGTTTCCAACACTGACTTTCTGACCTTGAGGAAGTCACTTAACCTCTCAGGGTCAAAGAAACTCTTTAATATGATAAGTTTAAGGAAAGTTGTCAATTGACATTGGTAAAGGGGTCTTTCTTATTCAGAGTTCCTTATACCAGGTTTGAACACAATTAGACAATAAGCAGATTTTAAGAACTTAATATGTACAAGGTACTTTACTAAGCAAGGGGAAAAGAAGAAAGGAAACATAGACACACACAGAGTCACTGACTTCAAGCTCACATTCTGATGAGGGTGATAATACACAAAAAAATAGTGCATATTCAAAACATGTGCCTAATAGATCACAGGTTATCTTAGAGAAAAAACAATAGCAGTGAGGGTGGAGAAACAAGGGGATGGGAAAAGCCTCTTGCAGAAAGTGGGACCTGAACAGAGTCTTGGAGGAAGTTGGGGATCTCATGAGATAGGGCCATGGGGGCAACCAGTGAAGACAGGGAGGTAGGAGATGGAGTATCACAAGGGAGGAATAGCCAAGCAGACTAGTATAGCTGAACACACACACACACACACACACACACATACACACACACACACACACACACACACACACACACACACACACACAGAGTATTGTGGGGGTGGAGGTGGGGATTATAATTAAATTCCAGGACATGAGGGCATAAGTCTAAAGGTTACTTTAGAATAATAGTGACTTGGGTATGCTTGCACATAGAGAGGAAGGATCAGAGAGAGAGGCAAAGTGATTTGAAATGACATGAATCAAGTTAAATATTAGACTAAGTTAATAAAGACCTGGTTTTTTACCCTCAGGAAATCCTGTTAAATTCAGTGCAATATATTAGGAGGAATCAAGTTAGTTATTTCTCCTATAGAAGAGTACAGCTGGTGACACCAGTGAGAGCCCATAGTCTGATTACTACTAGGGGAAGGAAGGATTGTGATAGAGGAAAGCAATTAGCTGCAGTTCCTCAGGACATAAATCTAAACTTTTCACATGGGAAGATTGTTTCCAAGTTAAGTGAAAAGCTACTGGGAAAATTAAAAGCAAGTTCATTTTGATTCTGGTCTTCTTTACCACCTTTGTTATCCTTAAGAAGATTTTCTTTTCTTCACTATAGGTTATCTTCCATTAGATTGTAAGCTCCTTGAGAGAAGGAACTGTATTCTGCTTTTTATCATGTTCCCAGCTCTTAGCATAGTTTCTGGTACATAATGGCACTTCATGTTAATTGACTGATTAATTGCAATTTTCATGGGAAGAAACATGGTTTCAAGAAAAAACAAAACAATTACACTACTACTGTCACTCATTCAGCAACATTCAACAGAAATTTATTAAGTGCCTACTGTGTGCAAGCCCTTGTATTAGGCTTTGAAGATCTAAAGACAGAAAGGGCAGGTTCTGCCTTCAAAGAGCTCACAATGTCAGCATAATGAATATTTATTAATAGCTAACATTTATGTTTTATTTTGTTTTTTGTTTTTTTTTTGTGGGGCAGTGAGGGTTAATTGACTTCCCCAAGGTCACACAGCTAGTAAGTGTCAACTGTCTGAGGCCGGATTTGAACTCAGGTCCTCCTGATTCCAGGGCCTGTGCTTTTATCCATTGTGCCACCTAACTGCCCCCAATAAGAACTTTGTTATATAAAGTACTTCATAAATATAATCTCATCTGATATTCACCACCACCTTGGGTGATTGGTAGGTGCCATTATGATCCCCATTTTACAGATGAGGAAACTGAGGCAGACAGCTATTTAAGTGACTTTATCAGAGTTCAAGTTCAGATTCACATTGTTATTCAGCCTCATATCTACTTACTGTGTTATATATCTATCAATATATTTATTTTTGTTTACTTATGTGTCTCTATACAAATATAGACATGCAATGATACACATGGATGGTTATACACATATGTGATAGTGCAATATGTAGGTATACCTATGTATAACCTCAAATATGTGCACACACATGTTTCTATAGAGAAAGGCAGGCATAAATGTATGTGTATATATATTAGACACAATGCATGCACATATACACAAACCCACACCCACCACTTAGTGATTTTGTTATCTCCTACTTTTTTGCTTTTCTCTTGAAGGTAGAATTCTGAATAATGAATATAAGTTAACACAGACACATTTAGTCTTAACAGAAAGAAACATTTCCCAACAGTTGCATCTATCCCAAAGCAAAGTGGAATGAGCTATTCTAGAGGTCTTTTGTTTCCCCTTCCTAGACAGAGCTCTTTTTAAAAAAGTGCTTGAGGATCATGTGTCTGATATGTTATGGAAAAATATGATATGTTAACTCTGATTTAAACTAGATGACCACCAGTTTCCCTTTCAAGTATGACTAAGATTCTGCCTTTTGTATTGAAAATTTCAAAATTAATAAAATGTGATTTTTTTTCTAATTGGATATAGAACTAAAAAATGTGGTAACTTGATTTAAAATTAAATAATGTCCACTTCATTGGCTTAATGATACAAAAACACAAAAGGCATATCAGATTTCAGTTCACTTCAAAATTTTAATTCCAAATTTAAATAAATATATAATGGTATAAACACTTGCTTTTCTGTTACTTGTGGTCAGAAGTTTACCAAATTGATCAAACTGGGAATAACAAATTAATCCTTCCCATGAATCATAATTTATAGAAAATAATTTAAAGATTAATTTAATTTAGTTGACACTGACAAAAATTGTGGTTTTCATGGAAGGAATTGTTTCTATGAAATAATGGCAGTTAGAGTCAACAGATGAGTTGAGAAACTTTCTAGCAACTTAATTACTTCAAATTTCAGCTTAATTCATTAAGTTAAAAAACAACTAAATGTTAAGTCACAACATGAAAAGTGAAATGATTCTAAGTTTATAAAGCATTTTGGTTCCCTAAATAATATTGCTTTTGATTAAAAATTTTTGTAATATTTATTTTTAGGAATAAAACATATTAGATATGTAGCTATAGAATGGTCAGTGATTATCTTGGGGATAATGATATAATTTCTAGAATTCTAGGATTTGAATACTTCATATTTTGTGAGTTCATCAATATACATATTTACTCCACTGGTGAAATTTACAACCTACTTATGACCCATGTCTTCTCATCCTAACCAAATTTTGACCATATTCTTTATTTGAACTTCACAAAGGATCCACACATTATGTTGAAGGCTTTCCTTTAGGTTTATGCTTCCTTCCTTCCCTTCCTCCTTTCTTCCCTCCCTTCCTTCCGTTCTCTCTTCCTCCTTCCTTCCTTCCTTCCTTCCTTCCTTCCTTCCTTCCTTCCTTCCTTCCTTCCTTCCTTCCTTCCTTCCTTCCTTCCTTCCTTCCTTCCTTCCTTCCTTCCTTCCTTTTTTCCCTTCCATAGACAACAATGCTGTGCTCAGACATCTACTCTTTATTATACCTTACTGCCTCCATATGACCAACCCACCTCTTTCTCCTATTATACTTTTAATAATCATGATTATGATGAAGATGATGAAATAGAATATATATCTAGCATATTAAAATTTACAAAGTGCTTTAAGTGCATTGTTTTATTTGATTCTCACAACCCTTTGAAGTAAGTGGCATAGGTTTTATTATCCCCATTTTGCAGATGAAGAAATTAACATTTGTGTCTGGTTAAAGGGTTTCATTGCAATTCCAGGTACTGCCTCTTGAGCCTAGCTTATCAGTGCTAGAAAAATGAATGAGATCCCAAGAAAATACTAGGTACAAAGCCCATTTTTTTTCAACACAATACTTTCCTTATGGTCCATTCTTTAAAAATATATGAACTATATAATATGTATTATTATTTTAGGGTAGGTGGAAGTGGGAATGGGACCATATGATCATGGATTTAGAGTTGAGGATTATGTCTTTCTCTTTTCTTTAATTCATTCAATTCCTGGGAAATTATGTGCAGGTGGATGAATTCTATTTACTTAAGCCATGTATTATTTATATTTCAATCTTCCACTAACACTTATCACAGTGCTTTATACAGTGCAGGTGTTTAAAGAACAACAGTGTTCATGATATTTGATGTGTTTCAACTTTCAGGAAACATGGTGTATTTGGTAAAAGCTCAGAGTTTGAAATCAGAACATCTGAGTTTGAGTCACAGAACTAGATAATTGCTACTTATGGAACTTAGAGATATTAGCTTAACTTTCTCAGAATTTTCGTTTTCTCATCTGTAAAATGGGAATAATATTTGCACTGCCTACTTTCATAGGGCTAATATACAGGTCAGATGAGACAAAGTATATTGTCCTTTGTAAACATAATATTCCATTTAAGTTATAAATATTCTTTATTAGCTCTAATTCAAATATGCTTGGTATACTTTTTTGTATATTTAAAAGTCAATATGTTAACAAGCATTTATTAAAAGCTGCCTATGTGCCAGACAATGTTATTAAGTACTGGTGAAACAAAGAAAAACAAATAAACAAAAAAATAGTTCCTGGTCTCAAGAAACACATTCTAATGGAAAATGCATCCCTACTATTTAGTCAGTATCTCATCTTTCAAATGATTGTTTCAAAAACAATTATCCAATTGTAACAACTAAATAATAAACTTCAAGGAGAGCTACGTTTTTTTTTGAATGCCATAGCCATAATGAATATTGATTCAACAGGCATAGGAATCATTCTGGAAGGTTGTATAGGTTGGAATTAAGACAAAGATTAGGTAAATTCCTTTATTTGTTTATTCTTTATTAAATGATTTAATCTTTTTTAATCTTTCTGCTTATGTGGTACTGATCTGCCAATGAACATTAGCAGATGCCAACAAGAAACTTAGAGACATACTAATAGTTCTAAATCCCAAAGGTTAAGGTCTACCAGAGAGGCTGTGCTAATACCCCTAAGGCATTTAGGCTATTGCCCTCTGTTTTTCTCATGACCTGACAAAGCTTCCCTTCACTGAACTTCTGGGCACAGAGCAAGG
This sequence comes from Dromiciops gliroides, assembly GCF_019393635.1. Classification (NCBI taxonomy): domain Eukaryota; kingdom Metazoa; phylum Chordata; class Mammalia; order Microbiotheria; family Microbiotheriidae; genus Dromiciops; species Dromiciops gliroides. The sequence continues at coordinate 156,961,775 of NC_057861.1, read as the reverse complement.
GACATCTGTTTAGCTCAGCATTTTTTAATTGATATCTTAATTAAAGATGACTTTTCTGTTTGAAATATTGGGTTTATTTTGTGCCATACATTTGCCCAGTGGCATTTCACAAAGACTGTTGTGTTATACATCCTATGCATAAATAAAACAGACCTAAGTGTATTTCATTATTGCTTCTGGACAAGTTATGTATCATGTAAACTCAATTGCTTTTTTTCTACCTTTGGCTTACCATAAGGCTCTGGGATTTCCTCCAGGATAAAGATTATCTCACTGGGATTCATGCATCTGTCACATCTGGGCTATTTCAATGTATTCTACCCAGTATGTACAGAGGCCACATGAAGGATGCAGATTTCATAGAACGTGGCAACCTGCTTGTACTTGGGAGCCAAAAAATACAAACCCATTACTCATTTGTATGCTTTCTAATCTAAGCTTCTGATACATCACATTTGTTAGTAGCATCAGCCACATAATAGTGACAAACTAAAGCACAACTAGACGTCATTCAATATAACTGAGGAATTCTGGAAAACAATAGCTGAACAGAGAACAGTTTGTCTGTAGCCTTCAGAGAAAGAATAACTATTCTGGAAAAAGGCAAAGAGGCACAGGTATAAACACTGACAAAGCAGAGAATCAAAATCCAAAAGAGAGCTTTCCCATCTATGCAGATTAACTGATTTGAATTTCATTTCCATTTTCCCCCTTGCCAGTCCCCAGTGGGAGTGTTTGACTATAAAAATCTCCAACAGATGGGTAGGAGGATATGGATATGAATCCTAGACTCTTAAAAAGGAAAACTGGAAATGTTAGAAAATTTCAGGAAGTTACGTGTACAAGGCAGGACCCTCCCTCTAAAATCCTATAATACAAAGTGACAAATTAAAGAAAGGATTACAAGGCTAATGAACATTAAAATGTAACATGAGCACTGATTCATAGAATCATAGAATCCAAGGATAGAAAGAGGTCTCTGCTACAACCATCTAGTCCCACTCATTCATAAAAGGAATTCTCACTATAACATACCAGTCTCTACTTGAAGACCACTAAGGATGGGAGAACCCAGCATTCCTCAAAGTAGCCCATTCTACTTTTGGACAGCTCCCATAAGGAGTTTTCTCCTGAGATCAAGCCTAAATACACCTCTGTGCAACTTCTATGATTTCTGCCCTATGAAGCTAATCTGAAAGTCTAATGGCCTCCTCAAGGTTTCTCTTCAAACACTTAAAGACAATTGTAATGCTTTGTACATTTTCCTTCACATGCTCCCACCCCTCCCCCCAGTCTCTTCTAGTAGAACATGTTTAATTCTTTCAACTAATCCTCACAGGACTTGGACTCAAGACCTTTCAGTATCCTGGTTCCCCTCTAGACCTTCTACAGCCTATTAATTGTGCTTTGTAAATTATGACTCCTAGAACTGAGCATAAGACTTCAGATGAGGTCTGACAAGGGCAAAGGAGAGTGGAACTAGCACTTCCTTATTCCTGGACATATGCCTTTCTTAATATAGTCCAAGATTTCAATAGTTTTTTTTTTTACTCCTACATCATACTGCTGACTCCTCTTGACCATGTAGTTGTCTAACAGTGACATCTTTTTCAGAATAACTTCTATCTTAACATGACTTTGTCATCTTGTATTTGTGATGTTGAATTTTTGTGCCCAAGTGTGAGATTTTGCATTTATTCCTATTGAATTTCATTTTAATATGTAATTAAGCAATCTATGACCTCAAGGAGCATGCATTTTCAGGGTTTGGGAGAGATACAACTTAAACATAGGTAAATAAATATAAAGTGTGTAAAAATTAATTCGACATTGAGAGGAAACATGGCATAGTAGGCAGAAGACTGACTTGGAGTCAGAAAGACTTTGGCTTCCTATATAGTTTCTGACAATTACTAGCTCTATGACCTTGGGCAAGTCGCTTGATCTAAGTGTGCCTAAGAAAGCTCCATAGAACTCATCTCTACTAAGCTGCAGACAGGGGACCTTGGTTGCTGGAGGAAATTATTTTTACTAACAAAATTACAAATACTAGATGAATGAATGAATGAACAAATGAGTGAATGAAGCAGTTTTTAAGTGCTTATTTTGTTTCAGGAATGGTGTTAAACACCAGGGATACCAAAGATAGGAGAGAAAGCTACTTTCTTCAAGATGCTTACATTTTAATAGGAGTTGCTGTTCAATTCTTTTCAGTCATGCCTGACTCTTTGTAACCCTATTTGGGATTTTTTGGCAAATATCCTGGAGTGGTTTGTCATGTCCTTCTCCAGTTCATCTTACAGATGCGGAAACTGAGGCAAACAAGGTTAATTTACTTACCCAGAGTCACACAGAAAGTGAAAGTCTGAGGTCAGATTTGAATTAAGGAAGATGAGTCTTCCTGACTCTGGGCCAGGCACTCTATCCACTAAGCCACCCAGTTGCCCTTTAATAGGGGTAGACAATGAATAAAGGAGAGCTAAAAATGAAAGTAGAATATAGGGGGAATTGGAAGCTTTGAGTGGGGAAACATGACTTGGGGAAAGCTGAGAAGCATGTGGTAGAACAGGGATAGTGCTAGATTTAGTGAAAACTCATTAGGAAGATGCAGGAATTTGTGTTCCACTGAAGGAAGAGATCAGATTAAAGACAGCATGGCTTGGAGATAGCTGGATATTTGAGCAACTGAATGATCACTGATGTATTGAGATTGTTCCCAAAATGTCTGTGGTCATTTAATGCAGTGAAACTATTAAACTTCTATGATGTTGGTTCTCCAGGTATTTTCCCTCCTGTGTATTTTGTTTATCTTTTTAGAATCTAGTCCTGTCCAGTGGCAAAGTTGTCAAAGGGACAAACAGATCACACAGGTCTATTAACTTATCAGGAACTTTTTATCAGGAACAAAATGCACAGGCCAGAACTAGACTAGCAGGTGAGGATGCCCTTTCAATAAAATATATATTTGACAACAGGTGTTCATATTAGGACAGGGACACCCTTAAGGAAGCAGACAAGTAAAGTAAGGGGCTATAAGCAGGAAAAGGGTCACATGGGGAAAGGTTATCCTTGGAGTCATGTTAAAGTAGCCATAATTACAGGACTCTGTTTTGATTCAACCTTAAGTGAGTATTATCTTTCCCAAATCTAGGAGGGCACAGAAACTTCCTCCAAGTTTCTGCCCAGATATATTCACCTTCATAAAAACAAATATCTATATAGCAAACACTGAGGATGATAGGGACAAATGGAATACACACAAAGTCTCCAAGTACAAGGAATGAGAGGAACGTTTTTTTTAAATTGTCATTGTTATTTGTTTTAAGCAAGGAGGGTAAGAATGCAATCCCTACTGTGCCATGGATGTGGTTGGCCAAATCTCCTAACTGGATAGTTTGCCAGGCTATTGTTCAATTGATACATTGAATGATATATCAAGAGAAGATGACAATATGGACCCCTGAATTTACTGCCAAGGATTTAAGATTATGATCTGTAACTAATGCCTATATCCCTTGTTCTCATATCATCTTGGAACAATTAGAATCACCAGAATTTATTTAAATAACGTTGATAATTTCCTCTATATCAGAGTCTGGGATAAATGGAAAATAGTCTTTTTGTAAATAATATGGAAACAAGTTGTGTTCTTTGGGTTTTCCCACATATGCTCTAAATAATTAAACTTCTTACAGACCCTCCTGAACAATGCAAGATTACATTCTTGACAGTTTTATTTTATCACACCTTTTTGTGACCATACAGTCTCCATGTAGGAAGAGACAATGTAAAGGCCCAATTATGGTTTATACTTCCAACCAGGAAAATGATTTTTCTTCTAGAGTTAAGTGACATTTTGGGGCTCATGCTAGGACCAGATTGCCTACAAAAGGATTTGGCTTATTTACAGATAAGCCACCACTCTCACCACTCAGTTTTGTTTCTGTCAGTTTTTACTGCCAGGATGCTTGTTGTTGATGGGACCCTTTATCTAGCAACTAGAGAAGGGTGGAGGAGTGTCACTTGGGATGAACTAGAGCCATAAAGAAACTCAGATGTTATCTACTACAGTCCTTTCATTTTACAGATGAGAAAATCAAAGTCTAGAAATTTTAAATCACTTGGTCAATGTTGCAAAATGATTTTAGATCAGAAATGATCTTTGAACCAGGGTCTACTCCAAATCCAGTACCCTTTTCACCATCTCCTGTTGTTCATTTATATGTGCAGAATTACAAAGGACATCTTCTTGCCCAACAGGGGCATTTTGGCATGCCTATTGAAACAGCTAGACCCTGGTTGGCAATTCTTCGTAGAGACATCTTCAGAGCAGAAATAAAAGTTACTCTTAAGAAGAGCTTGTCATAAAGTAACCAAAGCCTTAAATTCTAAACCTTCAAGTGGCCTACTATTTGTTCCAATTAATTTTACTGAGATGAACTATAAAATAATGGTTCAAGAGTTGCTAATTATTGTCAACTGGAAACCTGGCAAAACCACTTGTACAGGTCACAGGATACAATTATGATCTTAATGGAGCATAATACCCTGACTTAAATAGGCTTATATTTTATAAGAATATTAAGCATCATAGGTTCTTCTGTTCTCTCTTTTTTTCTTCCTCCATGAAACATGTCATATTGATGTTATGGATCACCTAAGAACAAAGGAGAAGTTTATGGTAGACAGCATGTGAACACCTTGTAAATGAGGAATTATACAGATGAATTTGTGTGCAGAATGTTGTCAAATAAATGGCCTAATAACATGACAAGAATGAGAGATGTACAATGGCCAAACCAAATACACCACAGAATTACAAGAAAATATGAGAAAGGCATTGAGGACAAAAGATAGAATTGCTGTGGCAAATTTATGAGGAAACATAGAGGAGATTCAAGCAGGATAGAAAGCCATGAATGGGTTTCAATATTCGTTATTGAAGGGAATTAATCACATTGATGAGATCATAGTTCTATTGGAGTATTATATATAGACATATATACACATGTATATGTGGGTTGTATATGTATATATTGTTTTGCATATGTGTTACATGTATATGTATTATACATATAGGTATATGTTTATACACATAGATACATACATGTATGCAATAAGTATGTAATAAGGGAGTGTTGAATACTGAGTTTTGAAACTGTCTTATGTGAAAAAATTTGTTAGATTTTTTTCTAATACATTTACTACTACCCTTCTCCATTTTGGGGGTTAATTCATATTTTCCCTTTTCATGGTTATAATTATATATTTTTCTCTACTTCAAATACCATTACAAGCTTTCTTCCTTCATAGTATGTAAGTTCAATTTCTAATGCCTTTTTAGAAGACCCAACCACAGACTTCCTATATTTTCGTTTCCTCAGTAGTTCTTAGATGAGGTGAGACTTTTTTTTAATACTTTCAGCATGTCAGAATTAAGTTATCACTTACCCTTTCCAGCTACTCTAGTTTACTCATTTTTCTTTATCTTTAAAAAAAATTCCCATTGAACACTGTATTTTTATTTAAAGTATCTTGTCCTATTCAGATTTTTGAAATTTTAAAATGAATGCTGCAAAGTTATTAATTATATTAAGATCTTTTTTTTCTTTATAGGAAGTATTCCTTATACAGATTTGCTGGATATTAGATTCAAATCATTTCACCTTGTTTTTCAGTGTTTCAGACCTCAACTATTTTTTTCATTAATGTTGTATGGATTTGGGTAATTCTGACTGGAGTTCTTTTTGTATGTGACAACTACTCTGTATGCTTGTAGAATATATATATATATATATATATATGTGTGTGTGTGTGTGTGTGTGTGTGACATATATTATATAAAACATATATACATATGTGTGTGTTTAACTTAGGAAGTCTAGATGATAACAATCATCTTACTGGGTATGTTATATTTGGGGTTTTTCTCTGATAAAACCTAGGGTTTATATAATCCCTAAACTTTCTAAATATTTTAAAAATTTATTTCTAGAAATGAGATTATTTTTGAAAGCTTCATATTATTACAATAACCAGTTTAGCTTTGCCAATGTTCCATGTAATTTAAAATATTTATTTTTGCTATCTCATATATTTTTTGAATCTTTCTCTCCTTTGGCTTTGTCGTAGTTATTTGGGGGGGGTATATTTTTGAATTTTTGAGTTCTAGTTCTTCACACGTTAAGGGTGCTCATTAATTTGTAGTGGTTTTCTAATATCTTTGCTGTAGTTGGTATTCACTTTGATTTCCCCAATAAGCTCTAATGGCATTCCTTATTTCTTCCTTCAATTTTTATTATGATTTCCAACTGTTGGAATTTTTATGAATTTATATCTATATATCTATTTATAATTTCTTGCTCAGCCTTCTCTCCAGTCTTAACTTAATTTTTAAACATCCTCATTATTTGGGTGGGCATAGTTTAAAGCTTAAATATACCAAACTTTAATCCCAGATCCCTTTAAAATGAAGTCATCAAAAAATAATAATGTTGTAATTTCCTCAAATGGACCTGTTAAATTCATTGTGAAACACCGCCCCAGTTAATATTCACTCACTACATTCATAACTATTGCCTGTTATGAAATTCAACAACTCAACCAACTAATAAAATTTGACAGTGTGATCATGACAGCTTAGACTTCACAACTCCTTACAACTCCTTCCTGATTTGGGGGGAGGGGTGTGTTAAATTTTAGCATCCCTTGCCAAAATGAATCAACAAATGCTTTCAAGACTTAGTCCACCTTAAAATTAAACTTCACGTGAAATAATTTGAAGATTTACTTTACATTGCCATAACTGTTCCCTGCCTTCTCCAACACTTTTAGTTTTGTAGAAGTCATTCTCTCTTCTTCATGGGGGAAATCATAAAGTTCTCATTAGGCATAGTGTGCTTCTATAGTCACTTTGTAGAGTCTTGGAGCTGTCTTTTCCCAGTGTGACTGTTTTTTTCTGCAACCTTTGAGTACTATACCATTTACCTCAGGCACTACTACACTAGAGACAGTTAATAGATGCTGGTGAAATACTCCAAATCCTCTGACCCTCTAAAATCTACAATGCCATCATCTAGTCAAGTGCAAGGGGGGAAATCAAAGCTTATGTCTAAGGCAACATTTTTTTATTCTTAGTGATTTAATCTAAAGGGTTTGGGATCATATTTTCCATCCCTAAAGTGTGATATGCTCAAGTGATGGATTTCAAACTAGCTTTTTTGTTTTATACAAGGGTTATAGAACATGATAAAATATCTCAACTATTGCAAATATCCTTCCTGTGCATCATCACTCCCTTTCACCCAATAGCATTAAAGGACTTCGAAAATGACTGATGACTATGTCTAACTAGTATCAAGCCTTTGAATTATTGATTCAGAAGAGGTATCTAGCCCTTGTTCATACTTTGCTCCTAACTCTGATTGAATCAAGTAGAAAAGTCAGGCTTTCTATCATTATTGTGGTATATTCATAGGACAATTTGTCTTACATATTATTTTTTATACCTGTGCTAAGATATAGGTGGATCACAGATAGAAAGATAGATAGATGATAGATAAAAAGATAGATACCCACATATATATCCACATATATATTTATATGTATATGTGCATATATATATATACAAATATATTTTCTTGAGGTCATGCTACATCCTGTCAGCCAATTCTTTGAAAAATAAATAGATGCTTTACATATGCAAACTTTAATATTGGGTCTTGCTGTTATTGTATCTAAACCCTTCATTATTCTCTAAATAAGTTGTTTTCTAAAACTTGTAACATATCATTTACATAATTTAAACATTATTCAAAGGATTTCAAATACCTCTCAACCCAGGAGGTTGGTCTACTTTTCTTCAAATTGGATGATTTGTATATGAATCAAATTCTCCCTTGAGTGATTCTACTAACTATTTGTTGGAACTGAACAAAAGAATATGAGCATTGTGGTGCTAGTAGCTTTTATATATAGAACTATTCTTAGAGCAGTGAGGTGGTGCAGTGAGTAGAATTCTGGGCTTGGCATCAGAAAGACCTGAGTCCAAACCCCAGTCGCTTACTAGCTCTGTGACTCTGATAAAATCACTTAACCACTGTTTGCCTCGTTTTCCTCATCTGTAAAAGGAAGATGAGGATAATAGCACCTACCTGCTAGAGTTGTTGTGAAGATCAAATGAGATAATATTTGAAAAGCACTTCTGGGCTTATAATACTTAATAAATGCTTGTTTCCTTCTTTCCTTCTATAACCAAATTTAAAACTTTTTGCTTCATACACCCCTTTGAAAATTTGGTGAAGTATATGGGACCCTTTTAGGGTAATGTTTTTAAATACATGAAATAAAATACATATGGTTACAAAGGAAAGCAATTATATCAAAAGTTATCGAACAATTAAGTTCATAGTCTCTTGAATAAGAATCCCTATCCTACAAGTAGTATCTTTGGGAAGTTTGAGATAGATGACTGGAATATTTTAGAAAAGGGAAAAGAATAAGGTGTGTTGATTATGAATTAGTCCCTGATGGCAGAATGAAAGACCTATGAAGAGTTCAACTATAGTTCAGCTCATCTATCCTAAAGTCACAGAATTACAGAACTTTCCAAAGGGATATCATACTTTAGAAATCATGTCATGCAAACCCCTCATTTTATAGATATGTAACTCAAGTTGTAGATTTAAATGAATTGCCTCAGTGACAGTCAAGACTAAACCTCAAGTCTCTAGACTCTCGATCAAGTTTTGTTTTCACTATAATACAATGCTTTTCCTCTCCAACTTCTCACCTTTAGTTACAACAGCACATAGTCAAATCCTTTCTGAATAGTCAAAATGGATAGAAATATGAGGAGTTTGTTGTATAGGTGTATTCATTATAAGGGAATTCCTTATAATCTGATCAACACTACACTCTTATGCCTTTTCCAGAAATCGTAGTAGCCTTGCTATACAGGAAGGGCCCTTCTGGGTAGTAAGAGTCACTGAAATGAAATTTCTTAGTAATTTTGTTTCTCAAGGATTGAAATACACTCTTTATTAAAACATTCCATTATTTGACATTCCACTTTGTTCTTAAATGTTACCCAGTTATCTGAGTATTGGTGTCTGATCAACAATGTAGTTGACAGATACTCAGAAATATTCCTCCAATTATGCTGTTTTGGAGATAGCCCAGGGATAGTTAGGGCTGAAATATATAGAGGTCCTCAATAAGGTCATTAAAAAATACTTGTCCTTGTACTTGGCACTTTAAAATGAAACTTAAATGTGCATAGATCCTGTCCCCTAGGAGCTTACAGTCTCATATTGAATCTAATATTTATGTGACCAAATAAACAAAGGGCTAGGTAACAGCACAAGAAAATGCATAATAGGATATTATCAGATATTTTTCAGGAATAGACAACACAAGTAATAAAGAAATGGAAAATAAATTTCAGAAGCATATTTCATCACATTCGTTTCAGAAAGTTTGCATGGCTTAGTGACTTGCAAATTTGTGGTAGCATCATTTACATAGAAAGATGCTAATCAAAGGACCCAAATAATCTCAATACTAAATGACCTGATTAATGTAGTGTAACAGCACTGAAACCTCTCATAAGTTGCCTAAACCCTCCAAGTGATTTGATCTGGGAAATCTGAATTCAAGTCCCTCCCTGATGTTACCATGTTGTGCTCTCTGGGCCACTCATCAAATTCTATGTTGTCCTGTTCTATAAAATGACAATTTGAGGGTGAAAGTGAGGGAGAAAGAAGCAAATAGAATGAGGAGAAAGAGAATAAAGGGGAAGAAATTTTTTAAGTTTTATAAAAACAGAAACTGTCATGTTGGATTCTAATACTTATCTGATATGATTATATCAGTCAAATATTGAAAATATGTTCTCACTTAATATAGCATATAACCCAACATCTTAGGAAAAAATCAAGATGAGATATACTATAGCTATGAAGGGCTGAACTGATCCAACTGAATCTTTACAAATCCTGGGGACTAATTTTGACCTAGTAGTGCATTGTTTACAAAGGTCAAGTAGAGGATTCTTCTTCTCTTTAGTATAGGCTTATTTTTTGTCTTGTGGTCAATTCTCAGGATTTTATAACAAATCAAGTTATTTTCCTTCTCTGTACAGCTGTGAGAACTGGCTCCATTAATGGTTCTTTTAGTGATTTCATTTCTTGTTTGCCTCCACATTAAGAATGTATACTTTCTAACAAACCTGGTCTGTTTTGATGGAGACTACTATTTTCCAAATGTAAAATGTTTATTGATCTGCCAAGAATGGCCTCATTTGTAAGGCTGGGAAGACATTCTGAAAAAAAGGACCAAAGAATTCACACTACATTTGGAATAAATATAAAGCAAGAATTGTTTTCTGGATTTTCACTGGCCATATTTATTTCCGGGATGATTTTTATATGAGTCACAATAAACATAAAAAGAAAAGATTAGCTTTCTAATTATAAATTCATCATTACATGTCAGCTTCATTTAAGCTTGTTAATTGCAACTTTTTAGCATCATAATAATGAAGTGGATACATTCCTTTAAAACCAATGTGATAGAGAAGGGAAAGATAAGAAGGTAAGGTGCCAATGAACTTATAGAAAGCAGAGTTTCAGGGAATTTACCATTTTGATTTAACTTGATACAAATATCATATTTAGAAGTTGTTTCTTGATATGAAATCCAAAGTAAAATGCCTATTGCTACTATGCATAATGTTCTTTAATTAGGTATTCACTTATATTTTCAAATTTTTTTAAATCACAGAAAAATGGAGTGTCAAGAGTTGAAAGGAATTTCAAAAACATTAAATACAACCCATTCCTATAAAAAGAAATTATCCATCCATCCATTCAGCCATCGATCGATCTATCTATCTATCTATCTATCTATCTATCTATCTATCTATCTATCTATCTATCTATCTATCTATCTATCTATCTATCTATCATATATCTAAGAACCACATAGCCTCTGGCTGAAGACTTTTTCTACTAGGGAAGAAGCCACTATCCCTTGATGCAGTCTATTTTATTTCCAGATATCTGAGAGTTGTTTTTTTCTTATCTCATATTTGAGTTTACCTTTTTATAGTTTCTACCTGCTGAAAAATCCTGTGAGGTAGATAGGGGAAGTATCATTGCATTTTATGTGCATTTTATAATTGGGGAAATCTAGGTTCTGAAAGTTGAAGCAATTTACCAGAATTACAAAGATACTAAGTATCAGAGGTAGATTTAAAACCAAGGTCCAGTATTCTGACTCCAAGTCCAGCACTCTACTCACTATCCTAGGCTGACTTCAAAATCAAAAGTTATTTCACTCCTAAAAGAAAAGTCTCTTGTAAATGATAATCTAATAACATTAGCCTTCTATGAAACATGGATTTTCTGATGCAGTGACTTCCGTCTTTTCTACCTCAACATATTCGCAAAAAAAGTAGATGTAACAAATGTAATTTTCTATTTATCTATTGTATTCCATATGTCTCTATCTATCTATCTATCTATCTATCTATCTATCTATCTATCTATCTATCTATTTATCTATCATCTATCTATCTTATAACCTAATGTACTAAGCTCTGATCTAGAATGTGGAGATGCAAAGACAAAATGAAAAAAAATAGTCCCTATACTCAATTAGCATATGTCCTTTAGAGGGATATAATATATAATCAGATAAGTATATTAGTGATAATTTAAGTATAAGGGAGAAAACACTAAAAATTATGGGAAACAGGAAAAATTTAAGGGAGACATGGTGCATAAGGAAGAAAGGAAACATTTAGAAAGTGCCTTCTATTTGTTATGAATTGTACTAAGCTCTCTGCAAATATTATTTCATGTGATCCTCACAGCAACTCTGGGACATAGGTGCTATTATTATCTCCATTTAAAATTTAGTAAACAAATATATTAATTGACTTGTCCAAGGAGACAGAACTAGTAAGTGCCTCTTCTGGATTTGAACTCAGATCTTCCTGATTCCAGGCACTGTGCCACCTACCTGCCTTATAAACTGAAACTTAAAGAAAGAAAACAAGTCCAACAGGCAGAAGTGAATTTGGAACATGTACTAGATATAGGGGATAGCCCGTGTAAACATATGGAGATAGGAGATAGAATTCTGCATTTAGAAAATAATAAGCAGGGTATTTTAACTGGCACATAATGTGTGTGAAGGGGTTTAATGTGAAATAAATGTATACAGGAACATGGTAAAACATGCTCTTGGAAAATTACTTTGGGCAACATTCTAAAAGATAGATTGGACAAGGGAGACATTGAAATCACAGAATTGAATTAGGAATCTACTACCATCATTCAGGCAAGAAAGAGAGGGCCTGAACGAGGGAGAGAATCTGGGTCTAAAGTTTATAAAATATATTCTAATATTCTTTGGAAAATGCCTTTGTCTCTTGGATCTTCTTTTTTCTGTTCTACTTACCAGGTTTTGGATACTATGCTTCTAGAGTGATAATTTGTTCAATCCCCTGACTGAATGAACTCAAATTTGCTCTTGCACCTCCTTGGCTAAAGAGAAGGCCCACAGAGCTGTAGATGAAAAAAGATTAGTGTAGGTGGCTCTGCCCATGAGTACAAAAGTAATGTTTACCCATTCACTTCAGGGCAGAGACTATACAAAGCAACTGATGGGTCCCACCCATTGATTCTGTATATAGCTATTATAATTCACAATGGCTGGTGAGTATTCTGCAAATTAGTATCATGCAATTAAATGTCTGACAGGACCAGGGACCTTAACTTACCTCTATTGCCTTTTATGTAGGAGTTTCATGTGCCATGTCCAAAATTGGCATTGGTTACTGACTTAGAACAGGATTTTATTGTCATTTGGATTCTGGATAGTATTCCTTATCTCAGATTCTGAAACTAAACTCCCCTTATTTCTTGTTACTCTCTCTTGACAATCAATTTCAAGAAGCTTTAGGGAAGGGTAATACAACTAGAAAATTACCAAGGTGTATCCTAGTGCTCGTTATACCATAATGCTTCTCATGGTCTAACTCCAAGGTTAGACTTTTCTAAATCTGTGACTACTCACTGCTTCCCCCCACCCCTGCCATACCCAATCTGTTTCAGCCATCAAAGTGATTATTCTAAAATGCAACTCCAAGCATGTCACCCCCATCCCAATACATTCAGTAAACAGCAATAACTCCCTGTCACTTTCAGGATCAAATACAAAATCCTGTGTTGGGCATAAAAAAGTTTTTCCTAATCTAGCCCCCTCCTACGTTTCCGGTTTTCTTACACCTTACTACTCAACATGTGCAATTCCGTCTAGTGACACTGTTCTCTTGGCTGATCCACAAACAAGAAACTTCATATCTTGGGTCTGGGCCTTTTTCTTGGCTGTCTCCCAAGACTGTAATGTTCTCCCTCTTCATCTCTACCTACTGGCTTCCTTTAAATGCCAAGTAAAATTCTATCTTTTACAAGAAAACTTTTCCAGTCCCTTTTAATTCCAGCATCTTCCCTCTTAAGTATTTCCTATTTATCTTGTATATAGCTTGATTGTACATATTTGTTTGTTTATTGTCTCCCCCATTAGATTGTGAGATCCTTGAGGGCAGGAACTGTCCTTTTTCCCTTTTCTTTCTTTTTTTTAAATTCCCAATGTTTAGCAAAGTCCCTGGCACATACTAGGAATTTAATAAGTATTTATTGATTGGGTTATCTAAATCTACAAATTGTTAGAGATGGAAGGTATTTTAGGGATCATCTGGTCCAAGTGATTAATTTTATAATGAAAATATAGATAGTTGAAGTGACTTCATTTACATTATAGAGCTGATTCCTAGTCAAGTTGAGACTAGAAGCTGGTTGTTTTGAGTCTCAATAGTACATATGCTCTGTATAGCACACTGCTGCTCAACACTACTCTTTGTGTTTGAGCATGTCAACTGATGGATTAGTTTCTTTTTTTTTTTCTTTTTTTTTTTTTGGTGAGGCAATTGGGGTTAAGTGACTTGCCCAGGGTCACACAGCCAGTAAGTGTTAAGTGTCTGAGGTTGGATTTGAACTCAGGTCCTCCTGAATCCAAGGCCGGTGCTCTGTCCACTGAGCCACCTAGCTGCCCCTGGATTAGTTTCTTAAACACAAGGCAATTATGACTCATGCTATACAGCAAGAATTCTTTCAATACTGCCTGATGTAATAAGTCTCTGAATTGGTACACTGTTTAAATTTGCCAATGGGAACCTCAGGCTTCAGGCTTTAGTAAAACTTTTAATTAAAACTGTTTTAGAGCATTAGAAGGAAACTCCTGATCACTTTACCAAATGCAGCGATATGGCAGACAAGGGCAATACCTGTGTAGTATATATGCCTGTTTATGAGATGTTACACAGGAGTATGGTGGAAGATTAAATCAGTATCTCATAAAACAGCAAGAAACAGTGGAGAGAAAATCAAGTTCATAGAAAACTTGGCAAAAGACCGAAATGGATAAAAAGAGAAAATATCTATAAAGATTTATATACCAAACTCTTTTCTTTGTCAATTTCAATGAAGCCATAACATTTGGACTTCAACATCACAGTCTCAGATGTACAACATGAAGAAATAGAAATAATACTCATGGAAAACAATATGGAAAAAAACAGCTGGATTGGACCTGCTGAAAGAAGAAATCTGTATCAGTGAAATTGAGGGATCAGTTCTCAACATATTTGAAATAGGTTAGGATACCAAAAGCTTGTGGAAAAACCTTGAACCATTCTTGCCAATCAAAGGGAGTAGAGAGAATATTAATAGCTAGTTATATATATATATATATATAAATTTCCTTGTCTAAAATTTCATTAAAAATAAGATAGAAACGCGTTGAAGGAATCCTAGTTGATGGAATGGGAATAATCAGGAAATATACTCTAGTAGAATACATCTTTACTATCACATTGTTTTAGGGTGTGGCCAAGATTGGTGGAGTAAAGGCAGGGGCTACCCTGAGCTTTTTCCAATTCCCCTCAAAACAACTTTAAAATAGCACTTAAAATGAATTCTAAAGTGGCAGAGGTCAAAAACACTTTGAAAATCAGATAGGAGAGGTAGAGGAAAAATTGGGAAAAGAAATGAGAATGATGGAAGGAAGTCATGAAAAAAAAGAGTCAACAGCTTGGTAATGGAGGCAAAAAATATTGAAGAAAAACCCTTAAAAAAATAATTGGGGAGGGGGCAGCTATGTAGCACAGTGGATAAAACACTGGTCCTGGATTCTGGAGTACTTGAGTTCAAATCCTGCCTCAGACACTTGACACTTACTAATTGTGTGACCCTGGGCAAGTCACTTAATCCTCATTGCCCCACAAAACAATCAAACAAACAAACAAAAAATACCCAGAACAGGCCAAATGGAAAGAGGCACAGAAATCCTCTGAAGACAACTCTTTAAAAAGCAGAATTGGAAAATGGAGAAAGATGTACTATGACATTGATTAATATGTCTAAACATCTTCAAGTCATAGAGTATCCAGTGGAAAAAAAAATTAAATTTAAAGGCACCCACAGAGCAATTAGAAAGTGCATGGTGGGGGGGACAAATATGTAGAGACATATTACCAAATAAGACTTGTACAAACAAATTTGCATAAAGATTGCCATCAGAGAGATGAAAGATTGAAAAAGAAAGTGGGACAGCAATGTGTCAGGAGTGAAGGATAGTTTATGGACAGTTCTATTTCTATTCTTGCAATGCCAAGAAATCTAGAGAAAGGCTAATGGCACATTAGATAGGCCTCTACAAAGACTGTATGGGAAGACACTAAAAGGGGTTACACTGGCATAAAGGGCATTGTTGTACCATAACCTACATAATCTGTGGGATTACCCACGTGGATGAAAATCACAAATTCATCAGAGTACTGAAGAAAAGACCTGATTGAGTGAATAGATCTTCATAAATGCCTAACACTATTACATAGAAGGGTATATAAGAAGTATACAAACGTAAATATAAATGTAAGGTATAAATGGCTACACATATCAGTACTAAAGTTGCTAATAGTTGTGTAGGCTCAGTAGCAGTTTAGAGTATGCACATGTAAAACTTGGAAAGGCTTTAGAGAATAATGGGTATCAAGTTCCCTAGTAGTTCCAGTTGGCATATATAGGCTTAATTCCCATAATCCATGAACTTTTTAAACCCTTATTTCAGGTCCCTCTGGAATCTCACACCTGCATCTTTTACAAATATTGTATTTACTTGAACATTGTGTTTCTATCATAGAGTGTATAAAAATAGATCATCTAACTGATTAAGACTTTAAAAGCTTAATTGGTCATCTCTCATTTTTTGGACAAAATTCTACCCTTTGCAAAATGCAATGATGCAATTAGGAAACCCTGCACTGTCTGGTCAGCATTTCTCTTACACATGTGGGAAGATCGAGAAATTCCACACCCTGCATATGTTTACTGTTTCAAAAGGGACATCTGCTAGCTTTGAACATCTGTTTTTGTTTTCACTGAAAGATGCCTCACTTTTGGCTGCCAGAAAAAGAATGGGGTCATTAGTTATTTTCCAACCTGAAGTTACCCAAGGCTCATCTTGGTGGGAAATAATAATGTACAAATCACATTTGAGTTTGGGAAGGAAAGCCACAGTCACAACAAATAATCCTTAGGACTATGGAGAACTTATATTATTAAAGATTTTTTTTCCAAAGGGATGGCTATTCAAATAGCACACAAATTTGATATGATAAATCTGTTGGGATTAGCTGATGTTCTGCCAGATTCTCTACTTCCTATTTTTTCCCTCCCTCCCTCTCTTTCTCTCTCTCTCTCTCCCTCCCTCCCCCCATCTCTCTCTCTCTCTCCCTCCCTTCCTCCCTCTCTTTCTCTCTATTGCATATTCTCTCCCTCATTAGATTGTAAACTCCTTGACAGTGGGGAGTACCTTTTGCCTTCTTGTATCCCCAGCACCTTGCGCATGCTAGGACCTTAATAATTGTCTATTGATTAATTAATTAATTATTGGAAGTTTGGTGAGCTAGAAATGCTTATCTTGGAGTCAGAAGGCTTTTCACAAGGTCATGGATCTTGGTCCTACTGTCTCATTTTACAGTTGAGGAAACCAAGGCGTAGGAAGGTTTTTCTAATGGTCACAAAGGCTGTAAGAAGGATCAGAAGCAAGATTTATATCCAGGTCCTCTGACTATAAGTCAAGTACTTTTCCCACTCAACACTATCTCCTGGATTTTCAAGACACTTACTCTATGACCTTGGGCAAATCTCTTAAATATTTATGAACTTCAGTTTCTTTATCTATGAAATGGTAATGTGACCTTTGTCACAGGATTTTTGAAAGGAATGTAGTGGGTAATTTCTGAAGCACTCTACAAATATGTGAAGTGGATAGAGCTGTTGACTTGAGGTCAGGCCAGTTGTGGTACAAAGCCTATTTCAGATCATCTTTAGCTGGAGAGGCTTACCCTCTCCTACATTCAGTTTTTAGTACAATAGAGATAATTATATCCACAGTACTTATGTTATAGGTTGTTGTAAAGAAATAATAAGATAATATCTGTAAAACATTTTGCACACCTTCTACCATTAAGTAAATGTCAGTTATTGATATTTCCAGTAATTTATAATGCAATGAAAAAGGGATGATCTTAAACCATATTAAGATTCCTGGAAGTACCTACCAAATCATCCAAAAAAGATAACATTAGGTATTGTTAGAATATTAAATGTATGTCAATGTCCATGATCTAGGTGGCAGCAGCATGCATAGCCTGACAGAGCCATAGGATCATAGACCTCTGAAGTCTTTAATTATAACCCCCTCATTTTAGAGATGGCAAAAGGCCCAGAAGGGGTTAGTGACTTGTCCAAGGTCACTTAGCTAGTAAGAGTCTGAGGAAGATTTTGAGCTCAATTCTCCAACTGCAGAATTCTATCCACCACAGCTACATGACAAACACTGCCACAACTGAAGTTGGAATCAGAAAACCATGAGTTTGAATCTTACCTTAGATACTTACTAGTGAAACTCCAGGCAAGTCACTTAGCTATTCTCAGCCTCAGTTTCCTCATTTGTGAAATGAGGATAACCTTAGCACCTACCTCTGAAGGTTGTTATGAGCATCAAATGAAATAATATGTGTTAAAAAAAATGAAAGAATTCTTACTTTGAGGCTCTTACCTTTTAATGATATATATATATGTGTGTGTGTATACATGTATATATGTGTGTTAATGTATACATATATGTACACATATGTGCATATACCTATATACACATATGTGTGTGCATAATGAACAGATACAAATATATACAAAGTTGTTGAATACAAGGTAGTTTGGAAGGGAGTGAACTCACAAGTGAGAGGGTCAAGAAAGGCTTTATGCAGATGATGGCGCTTGAGATGCATCTTAAAGGAAGAGAAAGGTGTCTGTAAGGTGGACATAAGAAGGTGTGCTAATGAGGGGGATCAGCCACTGTTGTAAGGAACAGATAAAAAGTCAGTTTAGCTGGATCAAAGAGTACCAGAGCAGGATGATGTCCAATGGGACTGGAAAGACATTAAGGAGAGGTTTTGGAGTATGTAGCATGAACTAGATTGGTGAGAAGCCTGAGGGATGGAGACCAATTAGGAAGCTGTTGCAATAATCTAGGTGAGGAGTGATGAGGTCCTGAGCTAAGGAGGTAGCTATGTGATTGGAGAGAATGGATCAGATACAAAATATACTGTATTTGTAGAAACAGAAAGTTTTGTCAATTGAGGGGAGAAGGGAGAAAAAAGAATAAGATATAGTATAGATACAATACATATATGTGTATATGCATTCACACATATACATATGTATGAATACATAGACATATGTCAGATATTACACTAAGTACTTTACAAATATCTCATTTGATCCTCACAACAACCTGTGAGATAGGTGCTGTAATTACTTTCTATAGATGGGGAAACTGAGGTATACAGATGTTAAGTGACTTGCCCAGAGTCACACAGCAAGTAAGTGTCTGAGGCCATTTTTTTTTTTTGGTGAGGCAATTGGGGTTAAGTGACTTTCCCAGGGTCACACAGCTAGTAAGTGTTAAGTGTCTGAAGACTGATTTGAACTCAGGTCCTCCTATCTACCGTGCCATTTAGCTGCCCCGGAGGCCAGATTTTAACTCATATCTATCCTGATTCCAGATCTAGCACTCAATACCTAGCTGCTTCAAGTGTATGTAACTGATTGACTATCTAGGGTGAGGAAGAGTGAGGAGTTGAGGTTATGAATTATTCCAGGGTTATGAATCTAGGAGACTGGAAGATGGCAGTGCCTTTAAAAGAAATGAGGAAGCTTGGGACAAGGTCTGGGGAAAAGATAAGTTCTGTTTTGGACATATTAAATTTGAGACATCTCTTGTGAAATAAATAGCTCCATTGAAAGATGTCATGGCTGATTGGGGTGAAACAGAGTAGGAGAATGATCCCCCCCCCCCCCCCGCTTTTCTTAGGCTGTCTTCTATTAAAGGCAAAATGGGAAGGGCAAGGAATGATCTCCTCTTCTGAACCTTCCATAGATGGTTTTTCTCTAGGTTGCCAGGAGCCACATTTTGAAACTATTTCCTGCTTAAATTGTCTCCAAAGCTGGTAAGCTGGCATAAATATCATATATAAATAAATACATGTATATATATACACATATACATACATACATAAACACATATATGCATGCATATATCTGTGTGTGCACATATATTTATATATCTTTGTTTTTACATTGAGATATCCCCTTTATTTTCCCTCTCTCCAAGAGCCATCACTAACATAAACTTTTTTTTTAAAGAATAGAAAGAAAAAGATGTAATAGAATTTTTGAAAAGAGGAAGAGGAAATAAAATGAGCAAAACTAATCAATGTCTACAAAAGTTATCTGACATTATACATTATATTCCATACTCATAGATTCTCCTTCCCCTTCATCTTGAGCAAAATAATAGGGAGAGGTGTCTTCTCATAGCTAGCTTTTTAAAGGTTACCAGAGGCGTGGATAATCTTTGGTTAGCCAATGGCAAGCTGACCTCCAATTTCATCAGGGAAAATTTCACAATATGTAAAGTGGTAACAGAGTATAGACATGTTTTTGTGTTTCCTTTAACAGATGAATACTTTGACCTTTACCTTTGTGATTTCATCACCAGAGTTGGGGTGGGTGATAAATTGATCAGGAGAGTCCTGACCAACTGGCTTTCTCCCTCTCAAAATAAAATAATGCTTTCTGATCCCTCCACCCCTACTCTGTTGTAGTCCAAGATGCTCTATTAGGTTCTTTTTTGTTTTTGTTTTTGTTTTTTTTTCAGGGCTATGGGGGTTAAGTGACTTACCCAGGGTCACACAGCTAGTAAGTGTTAAGTGTCTGAGGCCCAATCTGAACTCAGGTACTCCTGAATCCAGGGCCAGTGCTCTATCCACTGTGCCATCTAGCTGCCCCCTCTATTAGGTTCTTGAGAGAAACACATCACCAGTGAGGTTTGAAATCTGAATCATTTTTAACTCTTCCCTCTTCTTTATCATCTCTGTAAAAATTAGTTGTCAATTCTGTTTCTAGAACATCACCCACATCTGTCTCTTTTTTTCCATTCATATTGCTATTGCTTTTTTTCAGTTCTTCATCATCTCTCACTTGACTTTTGTGATAGACTCCTTCCCTCTAGCCTTTGTTCTCCACAATCCATTTTACACACTCACTTGCCAAACTGATATTCCTAAAGGCCAGTTCTGATGATGCCACTCCCCTAAGGCAGTGGATGGAGTGCTAGAACTGGAGCCAGGAAGACCCATGTTCAAATCCAGCCTCAGAAACTTACTATCTGTATGATCCTGGGCAAGACACAACCTCTGTCAGCCTCAGTTTCCTCAACTGTAAAACTAGGATATAAAATATAATAGCACCTACCTTCTAGGGTTGCTATGGGAACCAAATGAGATAATATTTACAAAGTGTTTAGCACAGTACCTAGAACCTAGTAAGCACTTAATAAATATTTATTCCCTTCCCACCCTGTTCTTTACTCAGAAATTTCAGTGGCTTTCTGTTTGTTGCCTCTAGGATAAAACACAAACTTCTTTGTTTGGTGCATAAAGCTCTTTACAAGTTTGCTACAAACTATCTTTCTGAACTGATTTCACATTACTCATCTGCATATACTCTGGCCTACTTGACGCTCCTCACACAAAACATTCCATCTTCCACATCCCTGCTTTTGCAATGCTTAATGCTCCCTTGCCTCATTTTATAATACCAGCTCCCTCTGTGGTTCATATCAAGTGCTACCTCCAAAGCATGGCCTTTCCTGATTTGTTTATAAAGCATGTTGCTTTATAAATACTTGTCCAGTTAAATTGAGTGACACATTCATTTTGAAATTTAAGTAAATTTGGTTTGTTTTTAGATGACTTCAGAATCTTTTTACACATAATCTCTAAATATCTTTGGGACAAATTATTATCACCGTTGTTACTGGTAGTGGTGATACTATATGCATAATATAGGTCTGTGTTGGATATAAAATATGAACGTACTCACATAAATTTAAATGTAATATGCATACAGCAATATATAGAAAGAAGGTGCCATTCTTCAGAAAAAGAAAAAAAAAAGATTGTATGCTACAGATTTCAAGACTGAAGTGTTGCTGATTTAGTTCTGGTGGCCACTTAAAGTTGAAGTTATTTCCTGGATTTAGAATCAGGAAAAAGTAGGTTCAAATCCCACCCCAGATATTTACTAGTTCTGAGTCTATAGGCTAGCTATTTAACCTGGGCTACCATTTTTTCATCTGTAAAATGAGCATCTCAAATGAGATATTCTTTGAAGTAACTTCCACACTAATTTGCAGGAGTTATCAGCTGTACACAAGATAAGTCCTTATAGAAGCCTATTCTTATTTTAAGGGAAAGTATGCCTACAAAGACTGATGGAGCACTAGCTTGTCTTTTCCATTTCTTATAAGAGTGAAAACCTACCAGTTTCTTATATAAAAATGAGTTTTTGCCAGAACCTATCATTCCTCCATGTTCTACCTCTTTTTCTTCATTATAATAACTTATATTTATATAGCTCTTACTACGTTGTGCTAAGAGCTTGACAAATATTATCTCATTTGATCCTCACAACAACCCTGGGAGCTGGATGCTATTATTATTCCTGTTGTATAGATGAGGAAAACAGATGTGAAATCATATGTCTAAGGTCACGCAGATAGTGAGTATCTGAGGCTGGATTTGAACTCAGGACTCCTGACTCCAAACCCAACACTACATCAACTCTTCCACTTAGCTGCCTGATACCTTTGTTCAAATAAATCTTCCTATTAGCCACAAGAACCAAACTCTTGGTTTACAGAATCTATGGATTGGAAAATACTTTGGTGGCCACAGAGTGCAACTCATTTATGAAAGCAATTCCTATTGCAAAATACCTGATAAGTGGTCATCCAGAATGTTCTTGAAGACCTACAGGGATCAGGGGACTCTCCAGATGTCCACGCAGCCCATTCTTCTTTGGGATGACCTTCTGGCTGCTATTGTTTACTTGCCTTCAGTCATTCCACACTAACATCTATTCATATTGTGCTTTCTCGGAGTCTCCTAGCATTCATTCCTCTTCTATCTTGATGCCTCCTTTTAGTTCACCATATGATAGCTGACACACAAATATAGGCTTCCATTCCCTCAGGCTGCTGCTCAGTTGCCTTTCTTTTAACTGGTACAAAGTAAGTACTTAAATGTTTGATGACTTAGAACTGATACACACCACAGAAAGTATTGCTTCTAAAGCACTTTCACACAAGACTACTCAAGCACCAAAGTTCTTCCTCAGTAACCTTTACATAATTTTGAACAAGTTGTTGAGATGTTTGTTGCAGTTGATACATTTACCAACTATTTCCTGAGAGACATTATTATCAATATTTAAAGAAAGAATATTACCATATTTGAGAAAGCCAGAAAATAATATTTACTACTATTGATTTCACTCCTTTAAAAGAATATACAGGGACAGCTAGGTGGCGCAGTGGACAAAGCACTGGCCCTGGATTCAGGAGTGTACCTGAGTTCAAATCCGGCCTCAGACACTTGACACTTACTAGCTGTGTGACCCTGGGCAAGTCACTTAACCCCCATTTCCCCAGCCAAAAAAAAAAAAGAATATGCAAGGTGTAGGAGTATATGATACAAATCTGGTCATAAATCTTGAAGGGGTTATAAAACCAAGTTGAAATTTGGCCACAGAACATCTTAAATAATTGATTTAACTAATCATTATGGTTTTATTTTCATGCAGGAGGATGTCAAAAATGAATACATAACACGACAACGACATAAGGAATGGAAAAAGTTTAAGGTACTATATTTTGTGTAATAAAATATGTAGGATTAACTGAGTATCCTTGCCATTTTGGCAAAAAAACAATTAAATTAGTGATGACTTCATATTAGAAAGAAAAAAATAAGGAAAATTAAATAAGTGATGTAATTATCATACTAAAGGAGGAATTTTACTGAAATTAACCATAACTTTTATTCCCCATTTAGTCTAGCAGTATCTTGCAAGTGACATGCAAAAGAAGACAGCATAGCCTTCATTTTCCATTTTTATTTATTTTAAAATGAGTTGCAAAGTTAGAGGGAGTGATGGTAGAGGTAAATGAAGAGACAAGGCAATTTATTTATTTCTAAGGAAAATTCTATGGTAGAGGGAAGAGAAGCACTTCTGAATGTAGTGCTTTCCTCACCATCACAAAGGTTTTTCCTGGAAACTGCTGTCAGTTTGAAAAAATAGCTACTAATATCATTAGATTGCTGGGAAGAAAATGAGATGGGGGCAAAGGGGAAGGTGGATGGGACTTAATTCTAGGTGTTCACAACCATATTCTCTCAGGACCAATGAAGGGAAGAGAAAATACCATCGTCATGTCCAAGGCAATAGCCATTATTTCAGTAACCATTATTCATTTCTATTTCAACTGTGTAATGTATGGCATAGTCATGTCATATAAGGCAAATTAGGGATCACAACTCTCTATGATTGCCAGAAGAGGAGAAAGTGAAAAGGGCAGTCAGAAATTGGGGATGATACATTTCATTTTCCTTGCATCGAACAACTTAGGGAGACTAAGTACTCTTGAGTCAGATGACATGTGATTATTGCAATGATTTAAAGACCTCGATTCTTTGACTTGAAGTCTGAGTCTCCATGAGGTAAGAGCTTGTCAAACTGTATTGACTCTTTAGCCCAATTGTTTCCCTCCCTCCCCTACTCTCTCCCCTGCATCATGGTAGTCTATATAGACTTTAAAATGTTATGAAAGATAGGAAAGGGTGGGAGCATGATCTACTGACAATCATGGTTGTGTATGAAAAACATTCCCCTCAAGAGAAATAACAACACTACTGTACCACAGGGATAGAAACAATTTCCACATTCAAACAGTGCTTATAGCTCAGAAGAATGCTTTTCTCTTGCCTCAGGAACTAAGTAACTGTGGCTTGTTTTTGTTATTGTTGTTTTGTTTTGAACAACTGACTTAGAAGTATTTTAACGCAGAGTATGACTATTGTCACCAAATAATTCTGGAATGTCTTCAAGCACCAAGTACTTTCCAGCTATCATTCAACCTTCTTATTGAGTTAGCTGCAATATATTCCTGTGCTCTCCCAGTAGTTTATGTAAAATTCTAGTTCGATACAATGTATAAAAGGGCTATGTCGATGCTGACATTAGGGAATGGGAATAGAAAGGGCCTTTTGTAGAAGGTGGGATTTAAGCTGAATCTTGAAGGAAACCGGGGAAGTCAGAGGTTGGGATGAAGGATAGGCATAAAGGACAATGAGCGCATAATCACAGAGATGGAAATGTTGTAGTTGTAGTCAAGGAATTGCACTTGGTAAATTTTAAAGCACATGATATTGACTAATAAAAAAACCATGGCTGATCAGTCAAAAAAAAAAACAGACAAGAAAGAAGGCTATGTGATCATTCTATTGTGGTAGACTAGGTATCTTGTGGGAGTATGTGTTCAGGCTTGGAAAACCTACAAGGGAAAACTTTATATGTCTCAGCTGGGTTCCTGAAACTCATTGTTAGCCTCAGCTGCTTGTTGTAACGCAAATCTGAATTACCTACTGAACATGCTCAGTGTGAGTGATTAGTCCTCAGAACAGTTTTTGTTTTCCATGTAGGACAAACATCAGTTTGATTTAGCAAATATATACAAAGACATTTATTTTTATATTGTGAGGGAGACATCCCTTAGGGAACCCACAATTTTAGCAGGGAACAATTGATAGAAACACATTTAATTTTACTACCAAGTTTGGTCAGTTCATAGGACAGATACAAAATACTAGGAGAAATCTAGAGAGGCATAGATTACTTCTAGCAGAAGACAATCTGGTAAAGAAATCAAGCAAGGCTTCATGATAGAGATGACACTGGGAAATTGGAAAGCTCTTAAGAGTCAAAGATTAGAGATAAAGTTGGAAAAGTAATGTTGGAAAAATTAGGGGTTGATCCTGGAAAGGGGGATGGAGGGAAGAAGGAAAGCACAGGACAAGATGAACAAGGAGAACCCTGCCTCTGATTTAGCAGTTTTGTGACCTTAGCCATGTCACAATCTCTTTGAGCCTTAGTTTTGTTTTCTGTAACAGAGTTGCTAATACTCATGTGACCTAATTTGTAGGGGTTTTGTGAGGCAATTACTTGTGGTGTAGTATAAACCAACAAGAATAGGTTGTGGCTTAAGGTGTGAACCTTAAAATTGTACTCACATGTGAATTATTATTTTATGAACATGCACAACAAACACATAGGTCGTGATGTAGATGAGTATGACGAATATTGGTGATGAAATTGTCAATCTTTCAGCTGAACTTCTACCAGCTACAAAAGGGATTTTTTGATTCCTCCAGTTGCTGGTATGCTTGGCTTTCTCTGATTATTTTGTATTTATTTAAATATATTCTGCATTTACTTATCTGGGTATGAATTAAACCTACCCACCCCTCTTCTCTAAAATATCAGCTCCATGATATAAGGTAAGTTTCATTTTTGATTTTGTATCCCAAAGATTTAGCACTTGCTAGGTGCTAAGTAAATGTAAGTTGTATCAAAATAGGGTGCAACCATAAGGGGCAAAGGTGGGGGGGGGACTTTTATTGTGGGGCAATTAAGGTTAAGTGACTTGCCCAGGGTCACACAGCTAGTAAGTGTCAAGTGTGTGAGGTCAGATTTGAATTCAGATCCTCTTGAATCCAGGACCTGTACTTTATCCACTGTGCCACTTAGTTGCCCCTGGGACTTTACTTTAAAAAAAAATCAAGGAGGTCATGGTGGTTTCTGTTACTCTCTATTCCTTCTTGCAATCCATTTAGTTCCTAGCTTAAATGAAGATAAAATTGTGGTATCACAATCTTTTTCTTGAAGTCTTCTCATAATGTTCCTCTCAGCAGAATTCCTTCCTTATTCTGAATATTTGGTGGTTTTGCCTGCCCACTAAAACTAGATCAAATGTATGCCTGCCTGATAAACAAGGGTTGAAAGTCCAACTTTGTGATTCCCACAGTGCTAAATAATTACTTGATTAATTAGAACTCATAAAAACTACCCTTTGTCCTTGAAAAGGGTCTGGGACCTGGGCAATTATATATTCTTATGCCAACATTTTTAGTGCCATAAACAGTAGGATTAATTGGCATCACCATATTGCTATTGAAAAAGTGGGGAGGAGAAACATCAATTTAAAAGAACAGGGAAGTGTTTTTGGAATTTCCAAGGCAACCATTACTAGTTATCCCTATCTTAGAGATTCACATTCTGAAATAATTATTCAGACAAATTAATAAGAATAAAATGGAAAATATAATCCACAGCTCTTGTTCTATCTTGTTTACATGGTTGACACTTCTTTTAACTAGGCATCCATAACATTATTTGATGCTTTGAAATATATTATCTGTACAATATCCCCTTATGGTCAAGGACTCTGAAACTAAAAATTCCCCCCAACCTTTTCTTCTCCAGGATAAATCTCACCAATTCTTTAGCTTCCCTCATAAATCCTATTTTCCTATCCTTTAATCATTCTATTCCTATCTCCTGAACCCACAAAGATTAACAGGAGGCCACTAAACTAATTTTCACTTGTTATGCTTGGATCTCTGTGTATCAAGTTACTATATTAATTAATCAGGTGCCTCAGGCTAGTCTCCCAGAATAAAATAGAATATGTTATCTAGAAGTGAAAATTATTATAATGGTAAGTAACACCAAATCTAAGATGCTCCCCTTTTGATCATAGCATTCAGATCATTACTTTTTTCAATAGGTTGAACAAAAGTATTCCATATTAATCACATATGGGCATTGTTTTTATCTATAGAGTCAAGTGGTAAACTGAAGAATTATCTGACAATTCAGCCATAAAATCACTTTCTCCCGAAATATGCATAAGAATTGATGTGAAAGTTCCTTTTTGTCTTGAACTATTTGAATAATCTTATTAATTTTTTGCTCACACAAGTCAACAGATACTTATTAAAAGCAGTGCACTATGTGCTAGGAATGGAAAGAGTTGGAAGTTCTGGGTTCAAATGTGACCTCTGACATTTACTACTTACATGACCTTGGGCAAAGTCACTTAATGTCCATGAGTTTCAGCTTACCTATTTGTAAAGTGAATGCTTTGACCAGATAACCTCTGAAGTGTTTTCCAGCTTTAAATCTAAGATCCTCTCAACCTTCCCTTCACTCAAGGTGACTATATTCTACCAGGAAGATATAACATCTGAACAGAAAAGTATAATATAATTTGAGAAGGGGGAAGCACTGAGAACTGATAGGATGGGGAATGTCTTTGCTTGGGAGAAACCATGTGAGATGGCCTTTGAAGGAAATTAAGGATGTTTTTTGAACCTAAGTCTCTAATTGCTTCAGTTTCTTTTAAAAGTTTTTTTTTTGCTTGTTTGTATACTCACTATTTGTCATATTTATTAGACTTTGCCTGAAACATAGCTCCTAGCTTATCTAGGCCCTAAGAATTCCAGGGAGTATTTGACCACTTGTTGTTTTACTATGAGTCATGAAACAGGACAGACTCTAAAGAACTGAAATTGCCAAAAGGCAATGAGAGGCCTGTGGAGAAGCTATAACACATTACAAACAAGGAAAAGTAGTATAGAGGATTCAGCAAAGACATATGAAAGTGGAAAATATGATGTACTATTCATATGGTAAGAGTAAAGAATAATTGATAAGCAACTCCATTTGTATCTTTGAAATATGGAGAAAAAATAAAGCAGACATTTTGCACACTGGATGGATTCCTCTGAGGTGAACCTATGGGAAGGCATAGATTGGAGCTAATCAGGATGTGTAGGCATCCATAGACTGTCATTCACATCCTTGGAAAGATCAACTTAAAAGAGACTACACATTTATTTGATTATGCAAGTAGGTAACCATATTTTATTCAGGAGTTATAAGATAATGTGTCCCTTCTTCCATTGTTTTACAATCATATCTCTCAAAAGTTAATTCCTTAATATTTCCTTAGTCTTCAAACTAATTCTTTCCTCCTAGCTCTGGTAAATGAATTGACTCATAGAAATATTCCCTTCTACTCTTAGCAGCCTCCTTGCTATTCTGAAGCACTTATCATGAGAAAATTTCCCTCCAGTATTTCCTCAGACAAGCTCAATGCATTATTTATCACAGGCTCTTCATTTGACAGGCATTTTCATACATCTGCTCTATACTAAGGGTATAGGGATGAGAGCAGAAGGATAAAAAAGAGATGATAGAAGGGACAGTCTTCAACATTAGGGAACTTATAATTTTTTTTTGGAGGGAGAAGGGAGAGAAAAATACTTACTAAACTAGGGAACAATTCCATGGTATTATATAAGCAAAAGTGAAATGTTGTGTAATAGACTACATGGGCAAGTTGGTGGCTGCTTCTTACCCTCAAAGGGTAGGGTGGGAATAACTCTGAATATTGAAGCAAAAGACAGTAGTTCAGAATCTGAGCCCTGATATTCATGTGACATTAGGCAAGACACAACCTGTTTTAGCTTTGTTTTTACTTCTTCATCTGTAAAAATTATGGGATTGGACTAAATGACCTCCAAGATTGCTTATGGTTTTAAATCTATTACTGGTTTAATTATCCTGGCATAAAGCTCTCTGTCACTATCATTTTTTCTAATTTCTTCTGAGTTTTATTTTTTAATATTGATATTGGTTTGTTTTCTATAGTTTTTAATAGTATTTTATTATTTTCTAGTTACATGTGGAGATAGTTTTCAACAGTTGTTTCTATAAGATTTCTAGTTTCAAGTCTTTTTTCCCTCCCTCACCTCCCTCCCCCTTCCCAAGACAGCAAGCAATCTGATATAGGTTATATATGTACAATCACATTAAACATATTTCTATATTAGTCATTCTGTGAAAAAAGAATCAGAGCAAAAGGGAAAAACTTCATAAACAGAAAACAAAAAAGTAGAAATAGTATGGTGCAATCTGCATATAGATTCCACATTTCTTTTTTTTCTGGATGTGGAGAGCATTTTCCCTCATGATTCCTTTGAAACTATCTTGGACCATTGTCTTAAAGAAAAGAATCAAGTCTATCACAGTTGATCAACACACAATTTTGTTGATACTGTGTACAATGTTCTCCTAGTTCTGCTCATCTCAGCATCAATTCATGTAAGTCCTTCCGGGTTTCTCTGAAATCCACCTGATCATCATTTCTTCACATTGATTTTTTTTAAACTTTGTGTTCTAAAATTTTCTTCCTCCCTCCCTCCTCAATCCTCCCTATGGAATCAAACAATTCAATATGTCATTCATGTGCAATTATGCCAAGCATCTTCACATTACTCAAGTTGTGAAAGAAAATAGATAGAATAACTTTAGCAAGAGAAACTAACAGATAAAATTATACTTCAATCTGTATTCAAATACCTTCAGTTCTTCCTCTGTTGATGGTTTGCATTTTTCATACATCCTTCTAATATCATCCTGCTCATCATTTCTTTCACAGTTACTATTGCTAACAGTATTACCCTCCATCCTATTCCCTCCCCTTGATATTTACTCCATTTTCTATCTTCTTTCACCCTATCCCTCCTCAAAAGTGTTTTGCTTTTTACTGCCCCCTCCCCCAATCTGCCCTCCTTTCCTTCACCCCTTCTCCCTTATCCTCTTTCCCTCCCACTTTTCATCAGGGCAAGATATATTACTATACCCATTTGAGTGTTTATGTTATTCCCAGTTTGAGCCAATTCTGATGAAAGTAAGACTCACTCACTCCCCCGCTCATTCCCCATTTTCCCCTCCACCCTATAAGATTTTTCTTGTTTCTTTTATTTGAGTTACTTTACACCCTTCCACCTCTCCCTTTCCCTTTCTTCCAGGGCATTCCTCTTACCTCTTAACTTTATTTTGAAGATGTCATAATGGATCAGCTAGGTGACACAGTGGACAAAGCTCTAGCCCTTGACCCATGAGGCCCGGAGTCCAAATCTGGCCCCAAACACAGGCCACTCTACCCTGCCTGCCCTACAAAAAAATAAGCGTAAAAGCTTTACATATAGCATCCCTTCATATTCAATTCACACCTGTGTCCTCTGTCTAAGTACATTCCTTTAAGCTGCCCTAATACGGAGAAAGTTCTTATGAGTTGGAAGTATTATTTTCTCCTGTATGATTGTAAACAGTTTATCCTTTTAATGTCCCTGTTAAGGCTAAAATTCTAGCTAGTCTGTCTAAAATATCTAATGAGTGGTCGCCAATAAATTATAAGCTTTAGCAAGAGTTAGGCTTTTAAGCATTTATTAAGGAGAATAAGAATTTGGTAAAGAGAGAGAGAAAGGCCTATATTCATCCATCTATTAAAGGGAGCAAGCATTCCTAGCTCTGCTCTCTGCCAGAGTCCACACGAAAGAGCGAGTCAGAGCGCCAGGCTCCCCCTTCTTCCTCCCACAAGCAAACGTCACTTCCTGATGCCAAAGAAAAGACTCATGGTCTTGCCCTCAAAGACCTTAACCTCATGGCGGAGCTTTTCTACAGTAAGTCTCCAGCAGGTGGCATCATTCCAATCGTTACAGTCCCTCATGAATCTTTTTCCTGCTTACCTTTTTATGCTTCTCTAGGGTCTTGTATATGAAAGTCAAATTTTCTATTTAGTTCGGGTCTTTCACCACAGGTGCCTGAAAATCCTCTTTTTCATTGAAGTCCAATTTTTCCCCTGAAAGATTATATTCAGTTTTGCTGGGTAAGTGATTTTAGGTTTTAGTCCCAGTTCCTTTTCCCTCTGTAATATCATGTTCCATTCCCTCTAGTCCTTTAATGTAAATACTGCTGGATCTTGTGTTATCCTGACTGTGGCTCCACAGTGTTTGAATTCCTTCTTTATATCTGCTTTTGCAATATTTTCTCCTTGACCTGGGATCTCTGGAATCTGGCTATAATATTTCTGGAAGTTTTCCTTTTGGGATCTCTTTCTGGAAGTGATAGGTGAATTCTTTCACTTTCTATTTTACCTTCTGCCTCTAGAATATCAGGGTAATTTTCCCTGACAATATTTTGGAAGATAAGCTCTTATTTTGGGCATGATTTTCAGGTAGTCCAGTGATTTTTGAATTATCTCTCCTGGATCTATTTTCCAGGTCAGATGTTTTTCCAAGGAGATATTTCATATTGCCCTCTATTTTTTTATGCATTTAGATTTGATTTACTGTATCATGGTTTCTCATAAAGTCACTAGCTTCCATTTGTTCAATCCTAATTCTTAGGCAATTATTTTCTTCAGAGAGCTTTTTAATCTCCTTTTCCATTTGACTTTTCAAGCTGTTGACTTTTTTCTCATGAGTTTTCTGTATCGCTTTCATTTCTCTTTCCATTCTTTCTTCCACCTTTCTAAATCTTCCTTCTAACTCTCCTACTTTCTCTTCAAAGTACCTTTTGAGCGCTTCCAAGGCCTGACACCAATTCATATTTTTTGGGAACCTTTGGATGCAGGAGCTTTAACTTTGTTAATATCTTCTTCTTAGAATGTATTTTGATCTAGCTTATACCCAAAGCAGCTTTCAATGGTCTGCTTTTTTACTGCTTACTCATCTTGATCCTCTATTTCTTGGCTTTTAACTCCTTAAAGTGTAGTGTTGCTTCCAGGACACACTGTTCTGAGCTACAGCTTGGCTCAGGGCATGATTGGGCTTTTTCTCAGTTTGCCTGGCCTGTGTGTAACCAAGATCCACTTTCTCTTTGACTGGGAAACAGAAGTCTGATTGAAATCTGATTCTCTATGGTCAGAAGTTGGGTGTTCCTGCGCCCCTCCCTGACAGGGTGGCTGTCCTTCAGCTTTGCTTGCTGGTTCAGAATGTGGGCTCCCTACCCCAACTTCCAGCAGAGATGGTTTTGAGGCTTTAGTTGGAGGCGCTGCCTCCTCGAGGCTGTTCCTGCTCTGTGTGCTGCTCTCTCAGCCTGAATATCAGGTGATCCTAGTCACCTAATTAAGCCATCTTTGGCTGGAAAAGAGTCTCACTCTGTTTTTATGTGGGTTATGCTGCTCCATGAGTGTCTTATAACATTATTTTTGGAGGTATGTAGACAGGTTTTCTGGAGCTGGAAGAGTCACAGCCTTTCTTCTGCCATATTGGCTCCCCCCCATCCCTTCCTCCCATTTTTAATGTCAACCTTTACCAGCCTAGTAACTGCTCTCTTCTGTCTTATCTCTTCCCCTTCTAGTCCATCCTGCACTCTACTGTGAAAGTAATTTTCCTGAAGTCCAGATTTGCCCTTGTGACCCTCCTGGTCAATGTCCATGTACCTCTATGGACCTTAGAATAAAGTATAAACTCCTCTTTTTTAATTTTTAAAGCCCTTTACAATATGTACCCAACTTAACTTGCATTGACCTCATTTAACTTCACTTATCCCTCCAATACTCTGCTATCCATCCAAACTGGCCTTCTCATTTCTTCATACATCGCATACCATCTGCAATATCCATGTATTTGCACTGTTGGTTCCCTATGCCTGGAATGCACCCCATTCTTACGACAGCTTAAACTCAAATCAATTCAATTAATATTTATTGAGCACCCACTATGTACCACACACACACACACACACACACACACACACACACACACACACACACACACACAAAAAGATTTACCTCAATCATGAAGCTGTCCTGGATGCTCCTAACTCTTCATAATCTCCTCCCAAACTACCTTGTATTTTGTTACTTTTAATGTATTTGTATTTATTCATTTTATATGTATTCATGTTACATGTGCTTATAAATACATTGCTCTCCTGTATTAGAATGTAAAGTCCTTAGGAATAGTGATTATTTTTTTTGGCGGGGGGGACTTTTTGTACTTGTACTTGTACCTTTTAATAAAGATTACTTATATTTATATCCATAGTTCTTAGCACTAGCACAATGTTTAATTGATTAATGAATAAGTACTTAATACGTTCTTACAAATTGATTATCAATAGACACTCTGATTTTTTTTTGTCCTCACCTCGTCATGTTAAAGGTGCTAGCAAACTTAAGCTAGAATAATTCATTTTGGTTGAGGGAATTGTCTACAGACAACTTCCCAAATACTTTATACCCATTTTGTTTATATAATCAGAGTTGGAAAATTATAGTAAATGGGGAATTGTAGCTCAACAACAGTCCTTGGTCTAAAGGTATTTTAAAAATTCAATGCATAAACATTGTCACTGACTGCTCTCACTTTCTTCTTCACCCCCATTATCTCCATTGGGAAACTTTAAAGATGAAAGCTCATATTTAGTTACTTAGAACCCATATTTTCTACTGTTCTCCTTGACATCTATTCTTTTTGCATATTGGACATGTACTCTTACTATTATAAAATATTATTAAAAGTTCAAAATAATAAAGTTAATGGCTTTAATAATAATTCTGTTCCAGGATAAGATAGTCCAGTCATCTTTGGATTGCCGAGGAATTATACCTGGAACTGGAAGGTGGCACCACTGCTGGACGAGAAAAGAGAACTATAAGAAATCATTTGCTGATACCTAACTGACTATTACTTAAAGGAAACCAGTTCCCGAGAAACTTGGAACTACCAATGTAGGTCATGAGATACTTTGCTCTTCTCTGTCTTTCTCTTGATTCTTTTTCAATCCCCATCAAAATCAATCCTTACTTACCTTTCTTCCTGCAAACCTCTCTTATTTATATTAGGCAAATTTAGGTTTCCATTCCCTCCTGCTTCCCGCACTCTGACCCTATTACATAATTTTATATTCACAGGTATAGATGTATTTAAAAAATTAAAATAATTGTTTGGCTTTCAAATGGAATTTAGTATTTTTTTTCCTTATTGAAATAGTGTATTTGCCTGAATAAAGATCATTCTGCTTCTTGTGTTCTCTGAAATATGATGTATCTCACTATCATTTATAATTAATTGAGAAGCAGAGCCATGACACATTATAAAATAACATTATAAAATGTAAGAAAACACAATTTCTGGCCAAAAGGGTACTTAGAAAAGTTCTATTTCATAAACTGGATACTGTGAATGCTTCTCAACAGTATCTTCAGATGACAAAGTGGGAGAAATTTTCTCTGAAGATTCTTTTTCTTTTTTTCATTCTTCCTCATCTGAGCTCTAATGGAGATTCAGTCTCCGAAAAATGCATACACCTTAATGGTTTAATACCTTAGGCTTTAATTTCAATCACTGAAGTCAAAACAGTATTCTAACCATATAATGTCTCAGATGTTCTTGGAGAGTTGTTTCAACAGAAAAAAAAATGCAGCTTAATGTATTCACTAATGCCATATGCAAACATATTGGCATATAAGAAGACTGGTTTTCCTTTGAATCCTCAACACTTAGCACATTCCCAGTCAAATAATAGGAACTTAATAAATGTTTGTTGACAAACTGACTCATCAGAGGATGACTGATATAGTATGGATACTTCTGAAGAATCCTCATTCTTCAGTCAGAAGGAAAGAATCCACAAATTCATGAAGAACAAGTTCTGGGGGGCAGCTAGGTGATGCAGTGGATAAAACACTGTCCATGGATTCAGGAGGACCTGAATTCAAATCCAGCCTCAGACACTTGACACTTACTAGCTGTGTGACCCTGGGCAAGTCACTTAACCCTCATTGTCCCGCAAAAATAAATAAATAAACAAATATTAGTTCTGAAAGGTATCTGCAATTATCTCTAGTGTGTTATGAATATTCACAGAATATTTCATGTTTATTCACTCTTCTTGGAAGAGACTACAAAATGAAACAAACAATGGGGTAACTGAAAATCATTGCTATAATGTGTATTGAACTATTCAAGAGGAAAACAAATATGTACTTTATGTGTAGCCCATGGCAGAGCTTACTTTCTTCCCCCCAAATTCTGAGCACATACAGACATCATGTCATCTTTGGAAATAACTTAAAGGGTTATTCTCTTTTAGGCTAATTGACTCCATCTGGAGTTACTCTAAGAAAATATCAAAGTGTAGCTTATATATAGGTCATGTCTAGTTTTCAATATGTGACTCAGGAGGGTCCTCCACTCTCTAGATTAAAAAATGCATTTTGAGTAGAGGGTAGAATTTATTACATCCCGCAGAAAAATTCAGAAGATATAAAAGACTTAGGGCAGCTAGGAGGAACAGTGGATAGAGCACCAGCCCTGGATTCAGAAGGACCTGAGTTCAAATGTGACCTCAGACACTTGACATTTACTAGCTGTGTGACCCTGTGCAAGTCAGTTAACCCTCATTGCGACACCAAAAAAAAAAAGACTCAAAGGATCTTCCAAATAAAGAATGAATTAAACAATTAATCAATTGATCAACAAGTCTTTATTAAGGGATTGCTATGCAGCAGGTCACTGGGATACAAAGAAAAAACAAGACCACCCCTGTCTGCAGGAAGCTTATATTCTAATTAATGGTGGAGTCAACATATCTAAATCAAAACATAAAAAATAAAAATGAGAAGGAAGGCAACCTTAGAGGACATGGTGCTAGCAGCTGGATTGATGTGGGGGCCAGGAAAGGTCTGCTAGCTAGAGGAAGTATTGCTTGTGCTCAGACTTAAATGAAGCCAGAAAAACACACAAAGAACTCAGCATTCAACAAGGCCACAGAAAGCCAAAATAAAGCATTCAGACATTCTTCTCAGAAGAAACCAAATTCATTATTACCATAAGGGCATTATTCCTACATTGCAGTGAATACCTAACTTTTTCTTAGGGTCCTACACAGTCCATCCCAAACTTAAAGGGCTTGTTGTGATTTCTATTCCACTCACAAACTCCAGAAAGGAAACACACTTTAGAGCTGCTAGATGAGACAGCCCATTCCTATTGGAACAGCACTATCTTAATGTCACAATGATTGAGGCCAGGGAGGGGGTGGGGGTGGGTGGTTGGGAGAGAAGATTCAGATGTTGACCCTCCAGCTGCAGTGGTCACTTGGATGATCTTTTTATTCTAAGGAACACATCTTGCAGTGCTTTTCACATAGCAGACACATAATAAACATTTTGTCATTGAATTAAAATGAATCTAATTACACATACTTTTATATAAAAATGCATTTTCTGTAAAAATAAAAGCATCACAATAGTTTAAATCACCATATTTGCACATATAATGAATGTATCCCTATATGAGATTTCCATGAAAGAAATAAAATACATGATTTTTGCTAAAATAAATGGATAAATTAAGAGCTTTTTTTTTTGGAAAAAGGTTTTACTTCCATTTTTGCCATTACTATTCTACTCATCTTCACTGCTTTCATTTTTATTCTTTTCTTTAGAATATTCCCATAATATATGATCCATCTTTTGCAGCTGAAAGTATGATTTGATATAGTTTTGTTTATTTCAGTATTTCATTAAATATTTTCCAATGATATATAAGAATTAACACTAATTTTTAAAATTGAGTTCCAAATTATCTTCCTCCCTCCTGCTGCTGCCCTATCCTTGACAAGGCAAGCAATATGATGTTGATTATACATATGAAGTCATGCAAAACGTATTTTCATATTAGCCATGTTGCAAAAATCACACAGAATAAGAAAAAATATGTTTAAAAAAGGTATGCTTTAATCTGCCCTTAGAGTTTATCAATTCTTTCTCTGGAGGTAAATAGCATGGGTACTTTGGTTTTGTCTTGGATCACTGTCTTGATCAAAGTAGCCAAGTCTTTCAAAGTTGAACGTCCTTACAATATTACTGTTACACTATGCAGTGTTCTCCTGGTTCTCCTCACTTCACTTTATATCATTCACGTTAATCTTTCCAGGTTTTTCTGAAACCATCCTGCTTATCATTATAGCACAAACTATATATTGCATCACAATCATATACTACAACTTGTTTAGACATTCCCTAATTGATGGACATCCCCTCAATTTCCAATTCTTTGCCACCAAACAAGAGTTGCTATAAATATTTTTGTATAAATAGGTCTTTTCCACTTTGTTTTGATGTTTTGGGATACAGACTAGTAATGGTATTACTAATTCAAAGGGTTCAAAGGATATGAAGAATAGTCCTTTGGGCATAGTTCAAAATTCCTCTCTGGAATAGATGGACTAGTATACTACAGTGTGTAAGCAACCCATTTCTCCACATCTTCTACAACAGTTGTTACTTTCTTTTTTTGTCATATTAGTCAATCTGATAAGCACGAAATGGTATCTCAGAGTTGTTTTAATTTACATTTTTCTAATTAACAGTGATTTAGAGCATTTTTGTGTGTGTGAGGAAATTGGGGTTAAGTGACTTGCCTAGGGTCACACAGCTAGTAAGTGTTAAGTGTCTGAGGCCAAATTTGAACCTGGGTCCTCCTGAATCCAGGGCCAGTGCTCTATCCACTGCACCACCTAGCTGCCCCTAGAGCATTTTTTCATGTGACTATGGATAGCTTTTATTTCTTCGTCTGAAAACTGCTTGTTTATATCCTTTAATCATTTATCAATTGAGGAATGGCTCATATTTTTAAAATTCGAGTAAGATATATATATATATATATGTGTGTGTATATATATATATAAATATATATATATAAATATATATACACACACACACACATATATATATATATACACACATATATATATAAGAAACAAGGCCTTTTTTATATTCCCCCAGCTTGCTTTCCTGCTTTTTTTTTTTTTTGGTGAGGCAATTGGGGTTAAATGACTTGCCTAAGGTCACACAGCTAGTAATTGTTAAAGTGTCTGAGGTCGGATTTGAACTCAGCTCCTCCTGAATCCAGGGCCAGTGCTCTATCCACTGTGCCACCTAGCTGCCCCCTTTCCTGCTTTCTTTTTAATTTTGATGGCTTTAGTTTTTTTTGTGAAATAACTTTTTAATTTCATATAATCAAAATCATCCATTTTACTTCCCGTGATCCTCTTTATCTCTTGTTTGGTTATAAATTTTCTTTATCCATAGAGCTAACAGGTACATTTTTCCATGCTCTCCTAATTTATCATCCTTACTGTCTCTCTACATCATTAATTCATTTTGACCTTATCTTGGAATATGGTTTGAAATATTGGTCTATGCCTCATTTCTTAAAAACTGCTCTCTAATTTTCCAGCCATTTTTGTCAAACGGTGAGTTCTTACCACAAAAGTTTGGATTTTTGGTTTTATCAAACACTAGATTACTATGGTCGTTCACTCCTGTGTATTTTGTATCAAATCTATTTCACTGATCCACCACCTCTTAGCCAGTATTACCACTTTGTAATATAGTTTAAAATCTGGTACTGCTAGGCTACCCTGCTTCACATATTTATTTCTTTATTTTATTCCCCTTATGTTCTGGACCTTTTGTTCTTAAAGATGAATTTCATCATTTTTTTCTAATTCTATCAAATAATTCTTTGATAGTTTGATTGCTACAGTACTAAATAAGTTAATTGGGTAAAATTTTAATTTTTATTATGCTGTACTGGCATATCCATGTGCAACTAATATTTTCCCAGTTGTTTAGATCTGTATTTGTGTAAAACGTATTTTGTAATAGTGTTTCTATAGTTCCTGGGCTTGTCTTAGCAGGTAGACTTCCACATATTGAATATTGTCTGTAGTTATTTTGGATGGAATTTCTCTATCTATTCTTCTTGGTTACTTTTTAAAAATATAGAAACTTACAATTATTTTAATATAGAAATGTTGATGACTTATATGGGTATATTTTATATCTTGCCACTTTGCCAATGTTGTTAATCATTTCAACTAATTTTTAGTTCATCCTCTAGGGTTCCCTAAGTATATTATATCATTTACAAAATGATATTTTCCCCTTGTTGCCTATTTTTATTCCTTTAATTTCTTTTTTATTGTATTAGTGCTATTGTTGACATTTTTCTTTTTTATAATAAGCATTTTATTTAAAGTTTTTAGTTCCAAATTCTATTCCTCCTTCCCTCCCTCCCTCTCCTCTCCCCTCCCTGAGGTGGCAAGCATATATAGGGTATACATGTATAATTATGTAAAACATTACCATATTAGTCCTTTTCTACAAGAAAACAAATTTAAAAATGAAAGTGAAAAATAGCATGCCTCAGTCTGTGTGTTCAAGCAACGTTAGTTCTTTTTTTTTTTTTTTGGAGGGGGATAATAAGCTTCATTAGTTCTCTGGAATTATCTTGGATGTGTGTATTGCTGAGAATAGTTAAGTCATTCACAGTTCTTCATCAAATAATATTGCTGTCACTGTGCACTTCACTATGCATCAGTTCATATAAGTCATTCCAGGCCTCTCTGAAGTAATTTTGCTTGTCATTTCTTATATCACAATACTATTTTATTACAATCATATAACACAGCTTATTTAGCCACTCCCAATTTATGGACATTCCTTTGATTTCTACTTCTTAGCCACCTCAAAAAGAGCTGCCATAAATATTTTTGTACAAATAGGTCATTTTCTCTTCTGGGGGATGTATTTGGGATATAAACCAAGCATTGATATTGCTGGGTCAAAGGGTATGCACAGTTTTATAGTCTTTGGGCATAGTTTCAAATTGTTCTCCAAAATGGTTCGATCTGTTGTCGACAACTGTTCAAAATGTATGCTCTTTCTGATATGTTGCTGGAATCTCTTTGGCAATATTTTACTTAATATTTTTGCATTGATATTAAGAAAATCTGTCTATAGTTTTCTTTCCCTGGTTTAAATATCAAAACCAGATATATGTCACAAAAGGAATTTGGTAGGACTTCTTTTTTCACCTATTTTTCGAATAATTTCTATAGTATTAGGATTAATTATTCCTTAAATGTTTGGTAGAATTCACTCATGCATCTATCTGGTTCTGGGACGTTTTTCTTAGAGACATCATTTATAGTTTGTTCAATTTCTTTTTCTAAGACAAGGTTAGTTAAGTAGTCCATTTCCTCTTCTGTTAAGCTTGACATTTTACATTTTTGTAATTATTCATCTGTTTCA
This sequence comes from Dromiciops gliroides, assembly GCF_019393635.1. Lineage (NCBI taxonomy): Eukaryota > Metazoa > Chordata > Mammalia > Microbiotheria > Microbiotheriidae > Dromiciops > Dromiciops gliroides. Next base: position 156,921,218 of record NC_057861.1, on the reverse strand, counting down.
TTTGTTAGTTTTACTGTCATGTAGTTAGGTAAAATAATTCCTAATAAATGCATTCATTTCATCTTCATTGGTGGTACATTCACCCTTTTCACTTTTCATAAGATAATTTGCATTTTGTTGATCACCTCCTACCCAGTTCATACTGACTTATTAACAAGTTTTCATTGGATTTGGCCATTCAACCAGTTCCATATCATTGTATTGTTGTCTAATTAATGTATTTCCAACTTTTCCATAAAAAATTGAGATACTTCCTTAAATAGTTTGCTAATATATAAGTAAGCTCTATCTGAAGAATTCTCCTAATCTATCAACTTAATTATCCTATAATGAAAGGATATATAGGTGAGACTGGTACTACTCATTCTTTATTAAGCTACATTGGTTCCTTATAATCACAGTTTCTTTTGTTCAGTCTCTAGATATTCCATAGCATCACTTCAATTGAAAAATAGAATTTTCCCAGAAATCAAAGTCTCACTATCCTATTGTTTGTAAACTTGATTTCATATTTGTATACATATTTGGATTTAGTGTGTATGTATATATTCATATATTATATGTGTATACATATTTATCTGTATATATGGTTCAATTATGCATGAATAAATTCTATAGTGTGCATGTCTGTATGGATATTTAGTATATGTCTATATCATTATCATATATGTAGACATCTCAGATTTAGTATATATGTACTTTTGTATATAGTATATAAATATGCACACACCTTTACCATATGTGTATTTTTGTTGTTGTTCAGTTGTTTTTCAGTTGTGTCCAACTTTCTGTGACCCCAGTTAGGGTTTTCTTGGCAAAGATACTGGAGTTATTTGCCATTTTTTCTCCAGCTCATTTTATAGAGGAAGAAACTGAGGCAAACGGTGTTAAATGACTTGCCCAAGGTCCATAATTAGAAGTCAGATTTGAATTCAGGAAGATGAGTCTTCCTGACTCCAGGCCTAGCACTCTATCTGCACCACCTAGCTGCTCTATCAAATATATATACTTAGCTATATGTATACCTATACCTATTTATTTCATATATGTATGCATATATGGCTATAGCATATATTCATATATGAATATGTATACATGTCCTTACATATATATATATACTTACCTTTATAGGTATATGCTTACATATATATGCTTATATGCTTACATATACACATACATGCAATATGTATATATAGATGTGTATATAATTCATGTGATTGTATATATGATTCAGTGCTTATGCATATATTATATATGCATATTCATATATCTTTCTCATTTCTTCATAAATAAATGTATGTATGAATGTATTTCATATATGTATATACATGGCTATAACATGTATGTATGTGCGTGTATATATACACTTAGTGTCACATCATTTATAAGTGGTAGTTCCAGGATTTGAAGTAAGATGTTAGGGCATTAGAATTATAAGACTACAGATTTAGAACTGGAAGAAACTTATTATGCCATACAATCTAATCCCTTGAGGAAATTGAGGCCCCAAAAAGTCAAGTGACTTAATCAAAGTCACATAATGAAAGGACTAAGATTTGAACTGAGTGCCTCTGAATTCAAATCAAATCCAAATCTTTTGATTATACTACAATACCTCAGTTGTCTAAAAGCAAGTGGCTCTAAAGGTGCCCTCTACTTCTATTATTTCATAATTCCATGGTAATTTGAAGATCTTGAAAAAGTCAATCAATAGTCTTCATTTATGTGAACACAGTGAACCACTCCTGTTTTCGATTCCATCTATAATACAAGATCTTGAAAAGAATTTTCAGAAAGTAATTTGTACATGATCTGATGAATTTTAATGGTTCTTGGGCATGAAAGATTTAAAAGCACCATACATAGTATTGCATTATTTATAAAGGGTAGGGAAAGTATGAAGCTGCGTGTTATAGAACAAATTGAAATGTAAATATGGTAGAACCTCCAGAAGAAACTATTCTTTTTAGCATCATTTCAAAAGAAAGATAGGTCCAAAGTGTTGTCCAACCAGATGATAATTTTTTTTTAACACAAACAACTCAGAAGGAATTTCTTCTATTGTCCTGGGAAGTTGTGATTATCATTATCATAGGAAATAATCACATTGATAAAATCACCATCAATAGGTTTTCATGACAAGTCTTTATTCTAAACTTACTTGCAAGGGAGAAATGTGGTAGACTTTCCTTATTGGACAGTGCCCTACAGTATGAAGTCTTCCTAAAGCCGGTGACTGTGGTCTGGGCCCCTGGGTAGAGATGCTTGTATATTTTGGGGGGAGAGGGGGAAGTATTTTTTCTCCCTGGCTTACATCTCCACAAACTGGTACCAACAGTCAAGAAAAGTTGGATAAGGAGGACTCTATCTTCCATGAGCTCATTATTATAATGACTTCAAAGAATCTCCCTTTAAAATACAGATAGCCCTAGGAGTTTTCCTAACTGATTTAGCTGATAAGTACTAGATTTATGATTTCATTGGCACTACGAATTCTCAGATTAGGCATTCCTAGTTATGCAGGTAGGACTATTCCCTTATATAGGATGTAGAGAATTGCCTAAGAAAATTGAGAGATCAAGTCACTTGCTTCCAGTAACAAATACATTTTATGTCAGAAGTAGGACTAGAACCTAGTCTTTTTGGTTTCCATGTTAACTCTTTATCTACTAAGATATTTTCTATAGAGAATTATCCAAAACAAATTTAGAGAAAGCATGAGAAATAAATAGACCCATTACGTGAAAATTCCAGCAAAATATTTTTAAATGGGGCTGTGTGTGGTGGGAAGGAGGGTGTCAAAGACAAACTTTGGTTATGTGAAGCAATTACATAATTTTGCCTTTTTTTTTTACTCCTTGTTATTTTGAATTTAACAAAAACCAAATAAAATGAACATCTCTATATACAAAACTCAACAGGAAAAAAAGTTGTATGTCAAAATGTAAATCTCTACATATTCTCTTATTCTTCCTTTTAGGTATATGATAAATTAAATATGTAAAATCTGTCCTGCTTGTTTGTATGTCCTTCGTGTCTTCTGTTCTCTTTTGTGAATTTAAAAAATGCTTCAATAATTCTCTTTTTCTCTTTTTTTTGGAAACTCTCTCCAGTGGAAAAACAAAAATGAAACCAAATTATGAAAAAAATATGCATCATCAAGCAAAATTGTTTCCCACATTAATAGTATCCAAAAACCTAGGTTGCATTCTCTACCTTAAGTTCAACACCATGGGTCAAGAGATGGGAAGCATGTTTCATTATTTGTTACCTGTGTTCACAGCTGGTCATTGCATTGATCAGAATTGCTAAGTCTTTTAAAGCCCTGAATAACTTGTTAGGGTTTTTTTTTTCTTTTCTCTAATTTTTTGTTTTAATGATTGAAAAAAAAGGTTAGTTTTATTATAAAAAAGATATTGCCAGATAATTTTAAAAGATATTCTGGTGGTAACATTATAGAGATCACAGGGCTTAGGAATTTTTTAATTGCATGAAAATACCTGTCCCTGTTAAAGAAAGAAAAAGCCTGAACAATAAGAAGTGAGCAAGGAAAATAATGTTTCAAATGAGATTGTCACAGAAAATAATCTGATCTGGTTGTGAAGGTAAACCCCAAGAACTATCTTTGACTTGAGAACAAGCTACATAAATATACCAAGAAAATTGGTGGTAATCTGAGAGGGAAGGCACTAACATTGAGGAGAACCAGAAAAAGGCTTCTTTCAACAAGGTGTCATTTTAGCTAAGATTTGAAGAAAGTCCAGGGAAGTCAAGAGGTGAAGAATTCTGGGGCAGCTAGGGGGCTCAGTGGATAGAACACCGGCCCTGGATTCAGGAGGACTGAGTTCAAATTCATACTCAGACACTTGACACTTACTAGCTGTGTGACTCTGGGCAAGTCACTTAACCCCAATTGCCCCACAAAAACAAAAACAAACAAACAAAAAAAAACTAGGAATGGGGGAAACACAGTGAAAACGCATAAAGTCAGCAGATGTCTTCTGTTTGAGGAATAGTAAGGAAATTGGTGTTGCTGAATCATAGAGTACATAAAAAGGAGTAATGTGTAACAAAACCAGAAGTTTAAGAAGTGGTCAGGTTATGGAGGGCTTTAAAAGCCAAACAGACAATTTAATTTTTTAATTTTAATTTTAATTTTTTTTTTTGGTGAGGCAATTGGGGTTAAGTGACTTGCCCAGGGTTACGTAGCTAGTAAGTGTTAACTGTCTGAAGCTGCATTTGAATTCAGGTCCTCCTGAATCCAGGGCTGGTGCTCTATCCACTGTGCCACCTAGCTGCCCCAACAACTTAATATTTGATCCTGGAGATAATAGTGAGCCATTGGTATTTCCTGCTTTGGTAGTGACAAGGTCAGACCTGCACTTTAAAAGGCAGATCAGTTTGAGAGCTTGTTGTTCAGTTCTAGCTGACTCTTTATGTCCCTGTTTGGGGTTTTCTTGGCAAAGCTACAGGAGTGGTTTGCCATTTTCTTATTCACGTCATTTTATAGATGAGAAAACTGAGGCAAACAGGATTAAGTGACTTGCCTTGAGTCACATAGTAAATGTCTGAGGCTGAATTTTAAATCAGATCTTCCTGACTCTAGACCCAGTGATCTATCCACTGCACTATGTAGCTATTTGAGAGCTTAGTGAAGAATAAATAAGAGTTAGGAAATACTTGAGGCAGGGAGACCAATCTGAAGGTTGTTGCAATAGCCAGTGATTGTAATTTCTAAAGAGAAAAGTAGTATATGAGGAATGATATGAAGGTAGCATCCACAGAACTTGGAACCTGGCAATAGATTATATATGGGGATGCGAGAGTGAGTTTAGTGAGTGATACCTAGGTTGTATGTCTGGTTGACTCTGAATATGGTGGTACCCTCAACAGCAATAGAGAATTTGGGGAAAATGGTAGAATTTGCAGGAACGAAAATAAGTTCAGTTTTGGATATGTTGAATTTAAGATATCTAAGAGATATCATTTTTGAGAGCCCTAAGAAGCAGTTGGATATATGACATGACTGCAGATAAAAAGACAAGTTAAGGCTGACTGAAGGGGTTATGGCTTCCTAAGAAACTAAAGGGTGGAGGTTGTAGTGATGATGAAGAACAAGGTGAGGGTTCTTGATGTGGTGGGAAAATTTGAATGATAAAAGATAATCAGAGGGGTAGCTAGGTGGTGCAGTAGATAAAGCACTGGCCTTGGATTTAGGAGGACATGAGTTCAAATCTGGGCCCAGACACTTGACACTTACTAGCTGTGTGTGACCCTGGGCAGGTCATTTAACCCTCATTGCCCCCCCCAAAAAAACCCCCAAAACCAAACCAAAACAAAAAAGAATTGCTGTATTTAAATTTTAGGGGCAGCTAGATGGCGCAGTGGTTAAAGCACCAGCCCTGGATTCAGGAGGACCTGAGTTCAAATCCAGCCTCAGACACTTGACACTTACTAGCTGTGTGACCCTGGGCAAGTCACTTAACCCCCATTGCCTGCAAAAAAAACCCCAAAACAACAATAACAAAAAAAGATAATCAGACAAAGTAATTTCTGAATTCATAGAAATGGAAGTGGAACACTCTTGGTTGAAGGAAAGATTAAGGTTATGATCATCTCTGTGAACAGGTTAGATTGGGTAAAGGAAGAGTGGGTGGGAAATGAATTATTTGATGAACTAGGAAGTAACCTGTCCCCTAGTATGAGGGTCAGAGTTGAGAGAAAATGGGATCTACTCATCCAACCCTATTCTCTTTTTGCCCTCTAATCACTCATCTTCTACTACTTTTTAGACATTTCAAACTGAAATCATCTTTGCCCCAAATCCTCCCCTCTTTCCAACTCCTCTGCTACTATTGAGGGTACCACCATCAGAGGCAGTCACTCAGGCTTGCAAGCTACATGACATCCTCTTCTCTTCACTCTCTCACCCTGCCCAAGTCCAATCAGTGCTCCAGTACAGTTATTTCTACCTCACACCTGACTCTCCATCTCCCCACTCTGATTGTTTTCACAGGCTCAAACCATTGCTTTTACAGTTGCATACTGTCTACCTCATTAGACTATGAACTACTTGAAAACAGGAACTGTTTGTTTATTTTCCTTTTCCTGGTACACCCAGTGCTTTGCACAATGTCTGCAACACAGTAGATAAGATACTTTGTTGTTGTTCAGTCATGTCCAACTCTTCATGACCCCATTTGGGGATTTCTTGGTAGAGATACTGGAGTGGTTTGTCATTCCCTTCACCAGATCATTTTATAGATGAGGAAACTGAGGCAAAAAGGGTTACGTATCTTGCCAAGGGTCACACAGCAAATGTCTGGGACTGTATTTGAACTCGGGTCTTCCTGACTCCAGGCTCAGTGCTCCATCCACAGTGCCACCTAGCTGTGGTCCAAATAGATTACTTAATAAATGCTAATTGACTGTATGACTGATTTGGCACTGAACTCTTTGAGGAAGAAAGAAGATTGTTGCAGGTTGGGGGATGTCTCTGTGTAAGTTACTGGAATGATATGGATTGAATCAACCTCAGAGGAAAAGAGGTAACAATATATTTATCAGGCCAGGCTATAACCTGGAAATAATTTGGCCATTAATAATTTAAAAAAAATTCTGAGCCTCATGTTTCCCCATTTATTTTTTCCAAACTTAAGGTTCTTAATTTGGGTCTGTACAAACAATTGGTTGGAGAAAAGGTGCAGAAGCAATCTTTACTTTGGGGGATAAGGTTAAAGTCTCTCTTGGCTTTTTCATATGCAGATGAATTGCTTGCCTTTTTGTTTTGTTGTTTGCTCTGTGTGTGTGTGTGTGTGTGTGTGTGTGTGTGTGTATGTCAAATGGGAAATGAAGAGCTATCTGAGGAGATCTCTCTTGTCCCCCCACCCCCTGCCCCTTTAAATGGAGCTTGAAACTTTCCTATCTGGCTCTACCCTCTAATCAGAGGAGCAGAGGGAACTGATGAGGTATGAGTACCAAGATGATTAGACTTCCCAATGATGAGTTTACTGGGATCATGGTAGAAAAGTCAAGGAAGTCCAAAAAAAGAGTGTTGCCAGAAAAGTCACAGAAGGTTTTTAAAAGAAGACAATTATACATATTTATGCCAAGAGAAAAGATGGAGTATTCAAGTGATTATAATTACTATCCAGACATCTATACTGAGTGTTATATACTGCTGATTCTCTAATAATAAACTATCTTAGTATTTAGATTTTTTATTTGTAGATTATTATTTAGTACAATTATGTGATCTCCCTGATATAGAATTCCTTCCTTAGTTGAAGATTGTACTCATCCATACTTTCCCATCCTGTGAAATATTTATTCATTTTTTTGGTATTAAAACTCCTTTAAATGCTTTAAGTCACTACTGATTAGAGGAATGCATATCAACACAACTCTGAATTACTCCTGTAACCTATCAGATTGGCTAATATGGCAGAAAAGGAAAATGATAAATGCTGGAAAAGATGTGGGGAAATTGGAACACTAATGCATTGTTGGTAGAGTTGTGAACTGCTTCCACCATTCTGAAGAACAATTCAGAACTATGCCCAAAGGGCTATAAAACTGCATGCCTTTGATCCAGTAAAATCACTATGTTTATAACCCAAAGAGATCATAAAAAAGGGAAGAGGACCCACATGTACAAAAATATTTATTTCAGCTTGTATGATATGATTATGGATTTGAGTCAGATTAAACTCTGAGGATGGGGTCTGGAAGGTACCCAGCCCTGCCCCAGTATAGTTAGTTTAGAAGTTTATTGCTTGTCAAATTCTCACTGTCTCCTTTAAGTTTTATTGCCAATTAACAGTATTTTTACTTCTGCTCAGTCTCCCCACTTGTCAGCTACATATTAGTTTTGTCTGCAATCCATCATGTGTCAGAACCCCAGTCAGTGGGTCAGGGAGTTTGCCCACCAATTCAATACTCGGGACTCAAGAAGAAAGGACGGGGCTTGGCACAGGATGCAGCAATTGAGTTGAGACCAGATGTTAAGTGACATGTCTCTTTTTCTCAGAGCAGAATCCCCTTGACCCTAGGGTCCCAACAATGTGTTATTCTTTTATTCTTTATTCTATTTCTTTGACTTCCCAACATAGCCGAAGATAAATTTTAACCCTGTCATCCTTCTAGAATTAACACAACTACAAAACAATGCTAAAGCACCTGAGCGACTCTTCCTGTTATTCAGGTTGAATATCTTTAGAGACAGGGGCCGGGAGAGGGGAGTCAGTGGGAACTGTGAGATCTGAAACATCTTACTGTCACTCCCCTGTTTCCTCTTCCTTTGGTTTGACCTTGTTCCCCCTCCCCTTTTCCCCCTTGTTCCTAGAACATGTATGCATGTCTCCATACATTGATCACAAGCTGAACACGCACCCTGGGTGAGACAGGATTGGATGTTAGATTGTGAGCTTGACCTAGTGTGCGTGGGGACTTCCCCTCTGACCAACATTCCTATATAAGGTCAAGGCGTGTATTAGCTGGCGCAGCTCGGGCATTGAGCTTGCCCATTCCTATGGGAATGTAATAAATCTGTCTCTGCTTGACTTGGTGGTCTCCTCGAGTTATTTGGGTAAACTGAGACAGTTTGTTCCATACAAGCTCTTTCTGTGGTGGCAAAGAATTAGAAATTGAGGGGATGTCCTTCAACTGGGAAGTAGCTAAACAAGTTGTAGTATATGAATTTAGTGGAATTCTATTGATGAGCAGTTATATTTCAGAAAAATTTGGAAAGACTTGCATGATGTTGAGTGAAGTGAGCAGAACCAGGAAAACATTGTACTTGGTAACAGCAACATTTTGTGATGATCAACTATTACAGACTTAGCTTTTCTCAGCAATACAATGATCAAAAACAATTCTAAAAGACTCATGATGGAAAATGCTATTTACATCCAGAGAAAGAACTAACCATACTCTGAATGCAGATCAAGGCATATTATTTTCATTTTTTTTTCTTTCTCATGGTTTTTCACTTTTAATTTGATTCTTCTTTCACAACATGACTAATGATTGTACATGTATAACCTATATTAGATTGTTTGCTATCTTGGAGAAGGGAGAGAGGGAGGAAGAAAAATCTGGAACTCAAAATTTTACAAAAATGAATGCTGGAAACTATCTTTGTATGTAATTGGAAAAAAAACCCTAAATACTATATAGTAAAATATATATATATAATAAAGTTAAAGAAAAACACTCCATTAAAGGTCTACCTGACACTTCAGGAGCCTTTACTCTGCTTTTTAAATTGTGGAAGCCAGCACAACCCTCAGGCTATTTATCTGTTATCCACCCCGTCCCCCAGATTCTCATTACATTAATAGCCCACTTTCTTTTCCTACTATACATTTCTTTAATGCTATGCTTTATTATATATACTCTTTAGTATAAGACAGTAGTGATAATATGATGAGATAAAGAACAAGAAATAATGCAAATAATATTGAAGGCTTTGTGGGAGAAATATACAAGTTCATTTGAAAAGATGAGGTAGTGTCATTAGAAAAAGCTGTAGATACTTGAGTGACACATTTTAAAAAATACTCACTGTAACAAACTGAATTAAAGCACAGTAGTGTAATTGGTTCTTTTTTTCCTATTTCCCACTGCACTCTACTTAATTTACTTACTGCTTGGAGAAATCTGTCCTTTTTTTCTAGAATGCCTAGCACTTTCTGCATAATTTATTTTCTTCAAGATGTTTTACATCCAATCCCAAATCTTTTCTTCTCTTCTCATTTCCCCTGGTTCTCATTCTTTTTATCCCATACATTGTTATTTTTCTCCTTTACAAGAGGAAATACATTAGCCTTTTGTGTTCTTGTGCTATCACCTTTCTCCCTCTGGTCTCCTTTACCCAATTCCTTTTTAATGTCTATTTTCCTTGTTTCCTCTTGAACACTCAGTACACAGACTGTAGGAGCATAGATCTTAAACTGAAAGGATCTTCAATGCCCATTTAATCTAATATGCCCTTGGTCCCAAGTGACAAAATTAGGATTTGAAGCCATGTTCTTTGAATGCAATTTCTACCGTCCAATGCTCTTTTTGTCAGTTCCCTAAGATAATCTTTCCCCCTCTCACACTCACTCATCTTTCAAAAAATGTTCAAATCAGAAGATGTTCTATCCTACTTGTATGACATCAGAAATAGTCCTTCTTTTGCTATATGAAAGAAGCCAGGGAAATAAATTAGGTGTAAGTGACCATATTTCCATTAACAGGTATCTCTAATAGCTTTAATCCTACAAAACCCCAGAAAATCCAAAGTAAGTCATGCATTCATTTGTTCCATATATGGGCTTATTTTCTTGTTAAAAGATTTTAATATGAAATATTTACAAAGGTGGACTAAATTAGCTTTCCTTTGAACTTATTAAAGGTTGAAGTCATTTCACAGAATACCTTTGAAATCCATTATCAAATCTTTTACCTAAGAAGGGACTAAATTGAACTTAATATTCAGGAAAATATTGGCATTTATTGTCAAAACTTTGGAACCTTTAAAGGGTAGACTTTGAAGTTTAACTATATTTCTGGAAGCAAACAAAGGTCAGATTTCTCCATTCTAGACCAGTTCTCTCCAAACAAAATAGCACAATAAGTGTGCTAGAGCATCAGGAACATGATGCTAAATTTCTCTGTAAAGTTCTCTCTCATTGAAATGTATATGTAACTACATCTATATGAATGCAACCCCAGGATCAAGCCCATTAGTGTAAGACTCTCTTGCATGAGGGGTGGGCTACAGTTAGTGTGAATGGGAGAGGGAAAAACTCTTCATTTTTCTTTGTAGCTTTTTTGAGTCACTGAGGCACTTCAATCTTCTTTGAATCACTCAGGCTCTTAGCTTTCAGAAAGAAAGTGGAAGAAGCCGACCCCACTTCAGGTTGCTGAAGAAGATGACTCTGGGATCATGTCTCCATAAAAGGAGCTGGCAGTAGCCATTATGTCCTTATCTCCAGGTTGCTACACAAGAGACTTTGGGGAATTTTTTCTTTCTAGAGAACTGGGGCCTCTATCTCCTGGTAGAGCTGAGTTACTTTGCTCCCAATGGGAAAATTCCTTCACTTTGTATTGCCTTGTAAACATTCTTATATGATATTTTCATTGATTTTTGTTTTGACAAAGATTTGGATAAATGTGTTGTGTGGTGAAGTGCTATGCTGTGTTCTTTTTGGAACTAATTTTTGATGGGAAAGAGGTCAATTTTGGTTATAAAACTTCAGTTCCTGTTTCCAATAATGAAACAGTGATCAGAAGGTAGCCATGAAGATACAGAAAGCATTACAAAATGTAAAATAGAAAAATTTGATTATATGAATTAAAAGTTTTGCACAAACAAAACCAATGCAACCAAAATTATAAGGAAAGCAGGAAATTGGGGGAAATTTTTGCGATAGGTATCTCTGATAAAGGCCTCCTTTCTCAGATATATAGAGAATTGAGACAAGTTTATACAAATGCAAATCATTGCCCAATTGATAAATAGTCAAAGGATATGAACAGGCAATTTTCTTTTTTTTTTTTCAGGGCAATTGGGGTTAAGTGACTTGCCCAGGGTCACACAGCTAGTGTTATACTAGGGAATTCATGTATAAGATGATGTGGTTTACTTGCTAAAAGAAGATTATGTAATAATGTCTAAAAGAAGATTATGTAATAATGTTTAATATAATCAGCTATTTACATTCGTTTATTATTTATATGTCATTATACTCTGGGTATGGTTTGGAATTATTGTATATATCACTAATATATTCTCAGTTATGCAGCATAGCACGAATTTTTACCATCATACTGTCTTTGGTGAAATTAATGAGATTTCAGAAGTATGGAAACTTATCATTTCAGAGACTAACTTGCTGTGAACTCTGATGCAGGCCCTGGAGAGAATATATGTGCAACAAAAGGAGAGACAGGTATACGTAAGTCCATGGTTTGCTCATGATGGTGACTATGTAGAGCACAATTACTAGGCACAGTCCAGTATTCATCCTCTCTCCCTCCTAATTTAACCTAATTTAACTGAACTTACTTATCTTTTTATCTCACTCAGTTGAACTCACCTGTGGCCTAGCACAATCACTGGCCGTCTCAGAACCATGAGATATGGTATGATAACCTTTCCATAACATTTTCAGGTGTCATGAACACATACTAAATTTGGCTTTGATCCAGACACATGGTGGTAAAAAGTGTTACAGATTGCATAACTACCTCAACCCTCTATTAGAAGTCTAAGGATATAAAGGAGGGAATGTAATGGAATTTATTAATTTGATCATTGACAATGCTATGCTATGGTTTAGTAAAAAATACAGCAATTCAAACAGTTAAAGAAGATAATCCAGCTTTCCAGACCAGAGTCCAGAATCCAGTTTTCCAGACCAGAATCCAGTTTCCTCCTGATGACATCTTACCACTTCAAGAAGACAAGAGAACTCAGAGACTTTATATGAACTGTTTTGCTTTATTAGTTTTTACATATACTCGCTGCAGAGGCTCTCCCTTTGCAAGACTAATGTCAAAGCATCGGTTCATGAGGACAAAAAAAAAAATTGCCCCTCTGGAAAAAACTTTCCTCTCTTCCTTTTCTATATTGTTGTTCTCATATTATTAGTTAGCAATAGTTATTATATTCTTTTTACTGTTCCATCAAGGAAACATTCTGTTTCTTGAGGAAGCAAAGGGGGGAAATGTGGTAAAAAAAAATATGAAAGTTTTTTAACAGTCGGTTAGGATAACTGAAAGACGCCAGTTTTTTTTTTTTAAGGACCACCCTTTCGGGGAGGAGACCAATGGCATGAGCTACGCACGCCAGTCTGCCTGCTTCGCATGTCAGACTGCCTGCTATCACTCCACTTCCTGGGTGCGAGCTTAAAAGGCAAGGAGAGAATGGAAGTGGGAGTTTTTTCCTGCTCTGCTGGTCTCCTGACTGCACTGCACAGGCTGATGCACTGGGCCTGGCTCGCGGTTAGCAGCAGCACGCGCTTGACACGGTCTCTCTCTCCCCAAAGGTGGCCTTCGGCTTTTGGTGAGTTTTATACGGAATATAGACTAAGCTTAGACTTAAGACGATTTGTATTGTGTTTCTACTTTCCTATCCTTCTAATCAACATCACCTTGTGACTACCATACAATAAAAGCTCTAACTAGAAAACCAGAAGCTTCTTCCATTTACTAGTCTGGGAGATAAATTAAGGGAAAGGTTAAAGAGGGGAGATTTATGATCTAATATCCAATTTTAAATCTCACACTAGTAAGTGTTAAGTGTCTGGGCCAGGTTTGAACGCAGGTCCTCCTGAATCTAGGGCCAGTGCTCTATCCACTGCACCACCTAGCTGCCCCCCGTGAACAGGTAATTTTCAAAGAAATTGAAGCTATCTATAGTCATATGAAAAAATGTTCTACATCACTATTGATTAGAGAAATGAAAATTAAAACAACTCTGAGGTATCACCTCACACCTATCAGAGTGAAGGAAAATGTTGGATATTGGAGGGGATGTGGAAAAACTGGGACACTTAAGTGAGCTGATCTAACCCTTCTGGAAAACAATTTGGAACTGTGCACAAAGTGGTACAGAACTATACATACCCTTTGATCCAACAGTACCCCTGCTAGGTCTATCCCAGAAACATCAAAAAAAAAAGGGACAAACATCTATTTGTACAAAAATATTTATGCTGTGCAGAGTGACAGCAATATTGTTCAATGAAGAATTGTGAATGACTTAGCTACTCTCAGCCAAACAATGATCCAAGGCAATCCCAAAGAACTAAGCATGACGTATGCTATCTGCCTCCAGAGAAAGAACTGATATTGATTGAACACAGACTGAAGCGTGCTATTTTCATTTTCTTTCTTTTTTATTTTAGTCTTCTTGTACAAAATGACTAATATGGAAACGTTTTACATAATTAAACATCTATAGCCTATATCTAATTGCTTACTGCCTTAGGGAGGGAGCAGGGGAAGGAGGGAGGGAGGAAATTCAGAATTCTAAAATTTAAATAAAAATGTTAAAAGAAAAAAGTTAGCCAGAAAATCACATTCCCTAGGCCAACAATATTTAAGGAAGCAGATGTTGTTCTAGTCCAATACTCCCTCTCTCTAAGTAGAGCAAAGGGGCCCACCACTGTCCTCCACTTCCTGCTTCCCCTCCTGGTAGGAATTAATGTATCCCCTATAGATCTATCCTGCCTCCCTTTGATTCACTCAATGACACCCCATGCCCTTTGTAGGAGACAGACCTCACTATATGGCTATAGATGTACATATATAGCAATGCATCATGGGAAAAATATATAGAGAGAGAGTAGGAAGACTATATATAGTGAAGGATACATATGTGTCTATGTGTCTTTATATATATACATACATGCATACATATATGTATATGTGTGTATACTTTTACCTTTTATTATTTCCCCACTTTTTCTTACATGCTTCTTTTCTTCCTTAGGTAAAACCAACCTGTCTCTTCAATTTCCATTCAGTTTGACTCAATACCAACAATAGTTACTGCCAATTATATTCTGGCCACCAGAAATGTGAGCTGACATGTACCTGTGGTCAAAGAAAGAGATTTTAAGAAGTGTATGCGCACTAAAAATGCATAAGGGAAAAAAAAACCTGGTGAGGATATAGGGCCCATATTACATGAGTAATAATGAGAGGCAGTTGGAGGGAATATCAACATCGGTGAAATAACAGATGCATTTGAGTATTACTAGATGGCACAATGGAGATAGCACTGGACATGAAATCAGGAAGACCAGAGTAGCTGTGTATCTATAGACTAGTGCCCTAACACTGGCTGCTTCAGTTTCAGTAAAGATAACCTATCTCCCAGAGATGTTTGGGCGATAAAATAAGGTAATGCATATGAAGTGTTGTGCAAACCTTAAAGCACTATATAAATGCAGGCTAGACATCAAAAAATATTCTCCTTCCGAAATTATCCTGATGTCATTGGAATATGCAATCCAATGATGAATCTGTGTTTGATAAAGTGTCAGAAAAAAAGCCCAGATAGAAAAGGTGGTATTACTTGATTAGATAATAGTCTATCCTTATTATTCTGACCAAAGTCTTTTCTAGGACTAACATTAGAGTAATCTTTTTTTTTTTTTTTTTTGGTGGGGCAATGAGGGTTAAGTGACTTGCCCAGGGTCACACAACTCGTAAGTGTCAAGAGTCTGAGAAAAGATTTGAACTTAGGTCCTCCTGAATCCAGGGCTGGTGCTTTATCCACTGTGCCCCTAGCTGCCCCCCACATTAGAGTAGTCTTAAAGAAGTTGATAGGATTTACAAAGTGAATAAAGAGCATTTGGAATATATATGTATATGTATGTATATATATATATACACACACACATGTATACATGTACATATATGTGCATTGTACACATATGTATTTATGTGTAGAAATGTGTGTGTGTAATGGATATAAGTTCAAATTGTGGCTTTTCCAACTTCCTACTAGTTTAATTCAAGGTAAGCCGCTTAACTGTTGTGAATCTCAGTTTCTCTAAATGTGATCTCAAAGGTTTCTATAATGTCTTATTACTTTTTTTCCTTTCAAAAAAGGAGTAAACATTAAGGTAAACTCATGAAAATCAGAATGCTATAGTCGATAGTGGGCTGACCTACCATTCATCTAGACCTGGGTTCACATACTGACATTAACTTTGTGACTATAAGCAAATCATTTAATCTTTTTTTGTCCTAAGTAACTTTGTAGGACTGTAAATTAAAGGTTACTTACCATTTTGCATTGGTGGAAGGAGTTTTCATAAATAGCTCTCTACAATAATGAAATCCAAAAAGCAAAACAAAGCACAGTGAAATTGAACGTGAAGTTACTGAAACCCTAACACAACTCTTGTAAAGGGTACATTTTTTTAACTGAAAAATCAAATTAGCACCATAAAATACAAGTGATAGTCCCTTTTTCTGGGCCTCTCAGTTCCAAAGAAGAAGGCAATTTGTCATTCCTATGAAACTTTTTGTCATATTAACAGTTAAAATAGAAGAAAAAATAATTAGTTTTACTTCAGTTTTTTTTTTATTAGCCAGTCCCACCCAAATCCATATGTACCATGACAGTGGTATCTTTTAGGCATGAATTTCAGGCATTTAATAAATCCATTTCCAACAATTGGCTCCATATTGCTAATAAAATTCCTATTTGGCACAAACCAGAGAACATGCTGTTTTACTGTGCTAAACATTTGCCTGGGATATGAAGAACTATCAAACCATTTACTACCTACTCACTTCAAGTTATTTGTTTAGAGATAAATTATAGATACTATAAGGACAGACCTAGAAAGTCTATTGAGAAATTATGGAGTCCTACCTAGGTAACTTCAACACTTATAACACAGATTACAGTTTTATTTCTTTTTTGACTTGAAGTTGGGATCTTCAGTTAATTAGAATTGAATAAATATTTATTAAATGTTTAATATATAGGATGCATTATAAAAGGCACTATGAATGTAAATACAAAAATTAAGCAGTTGCTGCCTTCAAGATACTCTTTTACTGGGGTCATACACAAATAAAGAAATATATATAATATCTACAATGTAATTTCAAGAAGGAGAAAGTATTAATAAGTGGTGGGAGTAGTCAAGAAAGGTCTATGTAGAAGGTATCACTTGAGCTGTTCTTTGAAGAAATCCAGAGTTTCTAAAATGTGGATATGAGGAGACAGCGCATTTTAGACATGAGGATTACAAAGGCATGGAGGAAGAATGTGGAATGCTTGGTCTGGGGAATAGCTAGTAGATCAATTTGATTGTCAGGGAGAATCTTTAAAGGGTATTAGTAGGAAATGGCTGGCAAAGTGGGTGAGATCTTTACTGTGGAAGGGTTTCAGAAATGAAAAGGCATGGGAAGTGAACAAATGGCTATGAGAATATGTCTAAAATTAACATTTTTCTCTTGATACCTCTAAAAATAGAGAGAAATGGAGAGAAAGTACCTGTATAGGACTAGGTCTAGATGCCATGTAGAATATTAGGTATGAGATAAAAAGGAGAATAAAAGTAGAGAACAAAAAATATCTGGAAGACATATTGGGAAAATACTTAAGGCCAAAGATAGCTTCTAAACAAAAGGAACATGATATTTTAATATGAGGATAAAACTAGTTGTATGTTTTGCTCAGGAAGCAGACTCATTCCTTTCATAGGGATAGAAAAAATAAGCACTCAATGTCAAAAAATATTTCTGAGTGAAAATCTATCAAACTAAGGAGTAGGCATTAAAGAACATATGGATAAGCATAAAGTAATTAAAAATAAAATAAACAATATTGTTATATGGAATATAACATAGACTTATCATTTAGAGAGAAGAGCTTAAGTTCCTCTTCTAGGTCTCTGAGTTTCTAGAGACAAGAAATCATAAATAGTTACTGAGCATTTCAACTACTCAAACATTTGTTCTAAGTCCCCTTCTATTAAAAATAGATCATCTTGAAAGTATTCTTTTTTCCTTGTAGACATTTTTACCTATTTAAAAGCTGAAGAAATGGTCAGGGAATTGTCATATGTGCATTAGTTCTTACCTGCATGGGGCAGCTAGGTGGCACAGTGGATAAAGCACTGGCCTTGGATTCAGGAGTACCTGAGTTCAAATCTGGCCTCAGACACTTGACACTTACCCTGGGCAAGTCACTTAACCCCCATTGCCCTGCCAAAAAAAAAAAAAATTCTTACCTGCAAAGAAGAGTTGGGTGAAGCAGAAGCAATAGAAACCTTGGGATAGAGTAAGTAGAGCATTTTAGAGTTAGTCAGACTTGAGAATGGAAACTCTGGGAAGAAATCCCATGTGCCCTAAATTTTAGGAAAAATATGTTAAAAATCATAGGAGAGAGGGCAGCTAGGTGGTGCAGTGGATAAAGCACCAGCCCTGTATTCAGGAAGACCTGAGTTCAAATCCAGCCTTAGACACTTAACATGTACTAGCTGTGTGACCCTGGGCAAGTCACTTAACCCTCACTGCCCCTCCAAAAAAAAAAATCATAGGAGAGGTAGATGGAATCTCAAGGAAAAAAGGGAGAGGATTTTTAAAGCTATTGATATGGATTCAAAGAGAGTTCTCTGGGAAGCATGGATTTTGAAAGGATTTGTAAAAATAATAATTAATAAAGAATTGAAAGGTAAGTATATGTATAAAATTTAATTTCTACTTCATAAGAAATTATGTATTTTTGTTAGTCCACAAAATATGTGATAAAACTCAAATGGTTCATCAAGTTCCTTTATTTTCACTCAAAACTAATGTTTCCATTCTAAACACAGTGGGAGAGAATTGACCTGATACTAGTACAGATTTACCAGTAAGTAATTAGATATATAATATTCAGTTTATGAATTTGGGTAACTCATTTAGTTGTTTTGAGTCTCAATTTCAATATCAACAAAATGAGAAGCTTGGTACCATATGATCTCTACATTTTCTTCCATTTCTAATTTTCTATGATCCATTGGAGCTATTTTGTAGTTTCCCCTTCTCCTGACCCCACTGTTTTTTTTTAATGATGTTATATTACACAGATTGCTCAACTGATATCTGGACCTCATATGCTGTTAACACCATGATAAATAGGTACACATCCAAGAGTTATTTTACATTCTGTTATCTACTAAGAGATAGAAATTGCATGAGATATTTTTTTATGCTAGACATTTACTAATTCTCTCTATATTTCCTTTTCTCCTCATATGACTAGCAGCAAAAACCCTGCCAAAATAATGGATTTCTGTTGACCAGATGTTGGTGAGCATCAGCTTCTTGCTATGTTGAGTTGCCATTATTTCTGATCCAAATATTCTATACACCCACTGAACCTTTGATAATTCCTTGAACTTCTACCAGTGCAAGATTTGAATAGAAACAAAGACTGTAGAACTCAGTGCTCTGACTTGGCCCTTAAGGTCCAGATTTCTCATGTAGCCTATAGCCAACCTGTTATTAGAACAACATGTCTAACTCAAGAGATTCCAATCCAGCCATTCAACTTATCCAAGTCTTTGAAAAGTCTAAGAGCAATCACAAATTCTAGATTTTCCTCATGCTCTGAAGGTTGAGTATTTCTTTGTACATGATATATCACGCAGAAGAAAATGCTGTCTACTAATTGCTTATTTCAAAACTCACTGGGAAAGAAATACAGGTCAAACATGTTGTCACAGACAAGGGAGTTTCTGGGTCGCTTTACAAATAGGAATTACTCCAGCCCAGGCACTCAAGCTCCCGTAGGGTAGGGACATCTATTATTTCTGATTTTCTATTCAGCAACTCATAATTTGATGCACTGAAATAGAGGTGTTTGGGACTTTGGGATTGCACTTTCAGGCATTGTATTTTAAGAGAAAAGACTGTGGTGATGAATCATTAACTTGGAGCTATTAGACATTTCAAATTTGGGTTGTATTTTACATGCATTCAGTTCATCAACTTTTCCCAGAGCTATGGAGAGGTTAAAATACATTGCCAGGTTCAGACACCTTGATAAATGGTTTATAGTTTAATTTACTACCTACAAAATATTTTGGTCCAAGTCCATATTTCATATCTAGGTGATTGTAGGAACCAACTTTTTTTACTCATCATTTTTTAAGCATCTTTTTTTGTAACTATGCCATTAAATGCACCATAATCTATCTAAGCAATGACTCAATAGCTTTTAAATCATTGCTCTTTTGGAGGAGTAAACTATTTCAAAAGCAAACACCTTTCAAAAGCAAAATATGTCATGAAAATTTGCTTGGAAATTTTAATGGAAAAATTTCTCATGGAAATAAAGACCTATACTCTTATTGATAAATGATCCTCTATTGAATAGGAATACCTCTAGCAAGCCCATCTATTTTTACACCAGAGAGCATAATGGAAGCATAATGGATAGTCTTTTTTAAAATCATCATATGGTAAAACAATTTCACATGATGACATATTTGGCAATCACAAAATCCCAGTGCAATGTAGATTTAAGTGGAATTAGCACGTTTATTCAATTTACATTTGCAGTAATGATCAACCTCAACTATGCTACAAAAACCATGTGTGTTTTAAATAAGTACAACAAATCTAGTGCCAATACATAGTTTCCAGCAAATATGTGTTTGTCCAATGAGTGTTTCTTGACAATTTCCCCAAAGTATGCTATTTCCAATCATCTCCCAGCCAGAATTTGTTACTATCATTGTTATCATCATCGACATCACCACCACCACCATCATCAATAATGCTAACAAATTTCTATGGTATTTTAAAGTATAAAGTTTTGCTAAAAGTTTTAGTATAAAATATACATATAATTGCCCTTACTCTGCAAAAGACTTGGTTAAGAGTAAATAAAAAAATATTCTTATTGTCATTTCATAGATTAGAAAAATGTGGCTCAGAGTTAAAGGGACTTGTTCGTGGCCACATAGGAAGTGCTAAAGGCAACATTCAACCCTGTGTTTCATACCTCAGATACGATGTTCTGTCTACCCCACTGAAAAGTGCTTTCTTGCTTTTGAAAATCCTAGGGAAGATTCTCCAACTTTTAATGCTAATTTGGGTTTCCAGAGGTAAAGGTCAGGACTCCTAACAACTTACCTCCCCTGATTACTTTGAGAATATGTCAAACCACTTCATTCTGCTAACTCTCAGTGTTTTCACCTGCAAAATTAGAATAATTCCCAACCTACTTCAAATGAGAGTGCTTTGTTGTGATCAAATGAGATTATCCTACATGCATTCTGAGCATCATATCCAAAAGGAGATAAGCAAGGAAAGAATCAGGCAACATAGGGAACATTTTGGTAGCTTAAGCAGACATATCAAGTGGTTCAAAGGGACAGACAATGAGTACATGTTGTTAATATATGCCACGTAAGAAAATACAGAGAACGAAAAAAAAACTGCAAAGAGGAGTACTAGGAGAAGCAGAACTATGGCAGTTTGGTTATGCTGGGTACATTTTTTTTTCATCCTGCTTCAATGGTGAGTGATAACAGATAGCAGTAACTGAGAAAATGAAAGAATGAAAAAAGAGAAGAGTTGAAGAAGAGGGATAGCATGGAAGAGAGGAAAAACAAAGAATAAGAAAAAGGAAAGAAAGCAGTCGGTGTACATTTCTTCCTAATATCTTCATAAAAGCTTGAAGGAAGCAAAGAAAGAAGGGAGAAGAAAACAATGTGGAGTTTCCGTGGGATTAGCATCATGAGGGAGGCAGCCCACACCTAATCCCGAAAAGATCATATGAGGGTTCTAATGGGCTGTAAGATGAATATAATTTATTGAAATGCATCATCAACAGTAAGGCAAAAGTACTGTTCTCTTCCTCTTTGCTCAGAACTCATCAGGAGTGTCTTATTCTATTCCTAGTGTCACATTTCTGGAAAGGCATTCTTAAGGTGGAGAACTTAAGGAGTGCAATCAGTATGGTGATGCACCTTGATTTCATGCCATGCCATTCAGTAAATCAATTTCTATGAAGTTGGCTAAATCACTCCCTCTCTCTGGCTTGAGTTTCCCAATTTAAAAAAAAAAAATGAGGTGGTTGAGCTAGGTTACCTGTAATTTTCCTTCTGCCTCTATTGAAGAAAGAAAAGAAGATGTGGGGAATATATAGAGGAAATAATGGATCTAAAGACTAAAGCAAAAGGAGAGGAATAGGCCTAGTAGAGATGGAACACCTCTCTCAGAAGGAGGAGAACCTGCAGTAACTCACAAATAGGCAGCTCTAGGTAAGTGGAAGTAGGAAACGAAAATAAGGCAAAAGAAAAAAAGAAGTTCACATGAAAGCTTGAAAACTAACAAAACTCATACAAATTTTGTTAAGAATATTTGCTTTTCAGTGTTTTCTACTCCCAATTTTATATCATAATCTTTCATTTTGGGGGAGTGGAGCTAAATGGGCTTTTGTTCTAAGTTGGCTTTACCTTTAGTTGCCTAAGGATCTTTACCGGCCAAAGATATTAAGGTTTTGCTGAATAAAATAGTTTTTAAGGTAGATAAAAAAATATAAAAGAACATTTATCAAATAGCATGAGAGCATAGAAGTCTAGAGATGCAAAGCATGGGATGCTGAAAGGAAAAAAAAAACTATTTTAAAAACCAAACAAACAAGGGTTGAAATGGAGAATAGATTTATTGTGCTTGAAGTGAAGCAGATTTGGGATTTTGAATTCTTTATATTGGCCAGTGAGGGAAGGACATCAGATTAATGAAGTTTTTGTTCAGCACATATAATAATAGCAATGTCTGATATGTGGTTTATGGATTAAATGGTTTCCCTTGGAGAAGGAAGTATCTGGGTTCAATCCTTCTTCTGATACATATTGTTCGGGTGATCCTGGACAAGTCATTTAACCTTTCAGTGCCTCTTACCAACTCTATATTCAGTAACTTCCAAAGCATGTTCTGATATACATTGGTAGGGAGAATTTCATATCCATGAACTACAAATACTGATGAAATCACAGATGAAAAATTGTACATAACTCACTTATGACTTCTCATCTTTAAAATTCTTATCCCTGTATTCCCATAAATACTCCATAGATATAGTAGCTAGAGCAGTAGATTTGGAGTCAGGAATCTTGAGTTCAAACCCTGTCTCAGACACTGATTAACTCCTGTGATAATGGACAAGTCAGTTACCCTCTGTCTGCCCCACTTTCCTTACTTGTAAAATAAGGATAACAATACTTGTACTCTTTTCCTTGCAGATCTATTTGAGGAATGGGTTTTCAAATTCTAAAACACCATATAAAAGTGAACATTGTTATGAGTTATGAGTTCAAATCTTGCCTTAGACACTGTGTAACCCTGGGCAATTCATTTAACATCTCTCTGCCTCAGTTTCCTTATCTATAAAATGGGGGAAATAATATTTACCTCCCAATGTTGTTGTGATACTCAAATAAGATATTTGTAAAGCTTCATAAGTTTTATAAACCTTAAACAGATATAAATGCTAGTTACTATTTTTAAGAAATCTAACCAATGCATTACTTTTGTTTCAGACTTACCTCTATGTGACCCAGGTTGTCTATCTTTTGTCTCTCATTCTTTATATCTCCATATCTACTTTTCCAGTTATATCCTCCAGAATATTTTGTAAACTATGTTTTATATGTAAACCATAAATGGTAACAAATTGCTGCCTAGGTTTTCTCATTACGTGTCTTTCCATTGCCCTTTGGGTTGTCATTTTAATTCTTCTATAATCATGGTCCTTTTCCATGATTTGCAGCTATTAGGAAAGACCAGGCATATATTTCTGTTAAAGAGATTTTTTTAGAGGCAATAATTTGGCATCATAGAAACCTCTGTGTAATTTCCTAAAGGCATTTTTGCAAAATTTACTACTTCCATTCAATTCCATCGTTCAACACATTTATCACGATGGTCCAATTTGTTACAAAGATAGTCATCTGATGTATCTCAGAGTCACCCCATTTGAGCAAAATCTTCAAGGTCTCATTTTGTACTTCCAAGCAAATACTTCCATGAAATAATAAGGAAAATAAATATCTGAGCTGAAAGTTGTTACTTTGTTAGTTTAAGAAAGATATCAAATATTTTTATGATTTTCTTTTTCTTTTTTTTTTTGAGATATCATCCCACTGTCTTTGGACATCTTAAGAAATGATCACTGAATTCTTTTAAATATTCTTTATTTCATGCAGCATGGAGTTCTTCTGAACATAGCTTTTCAGGTCTGGGTGTTTCTCACAATTTAATTTCCTTAAATTCGATTACCTCTTTAATCACTATATCATATACATAAGTGATTAAGTCCAAATATTATGGTTCCACTATTTCTGTTGATTAAGAAGAAGAAGAAGAAGAAGAAGAAGAAGAAGAAGAAGAAGAAGAAGAGAGAGAGAGAGAGAGAGAGAGAGAGAGAGAGAGAGAGAAAGTTCACTATAAAATGCTAGCAGATTGATTTCATTTCCTTTTCGTTTTGTCTACAACTATTCTTCAGAGGCTTAGTTAGATCTCAAGCCAAACTTCTCTACAACTATTTTACATTTTCTGAAGTGATTTTGATTGTAATGTTCTTTTGTCAATTTCCTCTTTAGTGTTTTATATTTAGGCCTGCCCTCTAGCTTAGCTGACATGTCTTTCTTCTTGAAAAGGAGATTAACCTCTTGCCAGTTAAAACATTTGAGTTTTCCTATGCTCTTTGTTGTTGTGGTGGATTTTCATTATTTAAAGCATTTAAGGAACTAGTAATAGTAAAAATATGTCTTAAATTCAATTCCTATTTTATTTGAATATACAGTTTATGTATTTGGGTGTTTATAATTATGTGCAATATTTTATCACTTCCCACGTAAATAATTTTTTTCTTTTAAACAGGTGCTTACTTGGAATTTTATTTAATAAGCTGATATACTACTATAGTGATAGAGAGAGAACTGATTCTAAAGTGATTTCCATCTTGGTAATCTGTTTGTTTACTATTCATCAAAATGTTGACAAATTTAACTTTTTTTTTTGACAATTTAACTTTCTAAATTGTCCACACATCCAGTGATTTTAGTTTGCTTTCTTCCTGAAAAACATTCATGGTATGCTGCTGTTATTGATTTATGATCCTCTGGATAATTCTGTTCATGAGCTCATACCATCTTTTTCAATATAGTTTTCATCCCCCTCTCCAGTGTCCACATTGTGTCACTGAAGTTGTTCAATATGAATAGGCCAATGCATAGACAGGCTTAAGTCTCTATCCTTAAAAAGCCCTCATTTGATCAATGCATACCTACAAGTAATCTTCTTGTATATCTCCTCCCTTTTGTGGCTAAACCCATTTAGGAGGTCATTTACAATGTGTGCCTCCCTTTCCTTCACTCTTACTCTCTCCTTAACTCTTTGCACTCTGGCTTCTAACTTCATCATACTTTGTGTTCAGTTATCAATGACCTTTTCATTGTCAAATACATCTCAGTCCTTATGCTTTCTGAAGTCTTTGAAAATGTTGATCATTTTTCTCCTTGATATTCTTCTAAGTTTATGTGACATTATTTTCTCAAATTTCTCCTGCTTTTCTGACCACTCCTTCCCAGTCTCCTTTGTCTTATTTTCATCCATACCATGGCCTGTAACAGTGAGGGGACAGGGGTCTCCAAGGTTCTGTCCTGAGCATTCTTCTTTTCTATAGTATTTCTCTGGGTAATTTCATTAGCTCCCATGGATTCAATTATGATCTCCATGTAGATGCTCTCAGATATACTTGTCTAGACATAGCCTCTATTCCAAACTCCAGACTCAAATTTCTAACTTCCTTTTAGAAATCTAAAACTGTATATTCTTGAGACATCTAAACTTAACATGTCCAGAACTGAACTCATTATTGTTCACTAAAAACCGTTCTCTTTTCTGAACTCTGCTCTTGTTGTGAAGGGTACTAGCATCCTCATGGTCACTCAGGCTCACAATTTGGGTGTCATTCTTGACTCCTTATTCTCTCTTAATACTCATATACCATTATGGGCAAGTTGATTTATTATTTTGTTGATTGTCTAGATTAAGAAAGTGATGAAGAAAATGTTGCCAATACAGTTTAAACTAAAAAGTATGTGTATTTTTAAAAAACATTTACCCAGTACACTTCTGTCTATGATCTAATGACACTGACTTCTTTGTTATTCCTTAAAAATGACACTGTAGGAAGAACCAGAGTCAAGATGGCAGAGAGAAGTCAGGAAGTTGCCTAAGCTCTCCTTTGGTTCCCTCAAAAAGGACATTAAATCTGAAGCCTCTAAATGGATTCTGAAACTACAGGACCTACAAAAAAGACAGAGAGACATAATCTACCAACCTGAGATAATTTAGAAGACTTCAGGAAAGGTCGGTCTCACTCGGGCAAAAGGGCGATGCAGCACAGCACGGCACAGCATGGTGGGAGTCAGGGCAAGTCAGCTAACCTTAACCCTAATTTCCCCATAAAAGTATTTTATTATTTTCCAGTTACATGTAGGGATAGTTTGAAACATTTGTTTTTATAAGATTTCTATTTTCAATTTTTTCTACCTCCTTCCCCTCTCTGCCCCCTCACCAATATAACAAGCAATCTGATATAGGTTATATAAGTACAGTCACATTAAACATATTTCTGCATTAGATATGCTATGCAAGAAGAATCAGAGCAAAAAGGAAAACCAACCCTCAAAAAAGAAAAAAAAATAGAGATAGTATGGTTCAATCCGCATCCAGATTAAAAAGGTTTTTTTTTTTTTTTTTTTTTCTGGATTTGAAGAGCATTTTCCATCATGAGTCCTTTGGAACTATCTTGGACCATTGTATTGCTGAGAAGAGTCAAGTCCATCACAGTTGATCAACATACAATGTAGTTGATACTCTGTACAATGTTCACCTGGTTCTGCTCACTTCAATCATCATCAGTTCATGCAAGTCCTTCCAGGTTTCTCTGAACTCCTCCTGCTCATTTTTTCTTATGGCACAATAGTATTCCATTACATTCATATACCACAACTTCTTCAGTCATTCCCCAATTGATGGGTGTCCCCCAAATTTCCAGTTCCTTGCCACCACAAAAAGAGCAGCTATAAATATTTTTTGTACATGTGGGTCCTTTTCCCTGTTTTATGATCTCTTTGGGAAAAAGACCTAGTAGTGGTATTGCTGGGTCAAAGGGTATGCACAGCTTTATAGCCCTTTGGGCATAGTTCCAAATTCCTCTCCAGAATG
Source organism: Dromiciops gliroides (assembly GCF_019393635.1). Lineage (NCBI taxonomy): Eukaryota > Metazoa > Chordata > Mammalia > Microbiotheria > Microbiotheriidae > Dromiciops > Dromiciops gliroides. The sequence goes on along the minus strand of NC_057861.1, from coordinate 156,894,461 downwards.
GTCGGATCAGTTCACAGCTCCAGCAACAATGCATTAGTGTTCCAATTTTTCCACAGCTTCTACAACATTTATTATTTTCCCTTTTTGTCATATTAGCTAATCTGATAGGTGTCAGGTGGTACCTCAGAGTTGTTTTAATTTGCATTTCCCTAATCAATAGTGATTTAGAGCATTTTTCATATGACAATACATAACTTGTATATCTTTATCAGAAAACTGACTGTACATATCCTTTGACCATTTCTCAATTGGAGAAAGAATTGGATTCTTATAAATTTTATATAGTTCCTGATATATTTTTCAAACGAGGCCTTTGTCAGAAATACTGCCTATAAAAATTATTTCCCAGTTTTCTGCCTCCTTTCTAATTTTGAATTCATTGCTTCTGTTTGTACAAAACTTTTGAACTTAATGTAATCAAAATGATTCATTTTGCATTTTATAATATTCTCTATCTCTTGTTTGGTCATAAACTGTTCTCCTTTCTATAAATCTGAGAGGTAAATCCTTCCTCTCCTAATTTACCTATGGTATCACCTCTTATGTCTAAATCATATAACCATTTTGACCTTATTTTAGGATAAGATGTAAGATGTTGGTCTATGCCTAGTTTCTGCCATACAATCCTCCAGTTTTCCCAGAAGTTTTTGTCGAATATTGAGTTCCTATCTCAGAAGCTGGACTCTTTGGGTTTATCAAACAGTACATTACTAAAGTCATTTACTACTGTGTCTCCTGTGTCTAACCTATTACATTGATCCACCACTCTATTTCTTAATCAGTACCAAATAGTTTTGATGACTGCCATTTTATAGTAAAGCTTCAGATTTGGTACAGCTAGCCCACCTTCCTGTGCATTTTTTTTCATTAGTTCCCTTAATATTCTTGACTTTTTGTTTTTCCAGATGAATTTTGTTATTATTTTTTCTAAGTCTACAAAATAATTTTTAGGTAGTCTGATTGGTATGGCACTGAATAAGTAAATTCATTTAGGTAGAATTGTCATTTTTATTATATTAGCTTGGCCTATACATGAGCAATTGATATTCTTCTAATTATTTAGATCTGATTTGATTTTTGTGTAACGTGTTTTGTAATTATGTTCATAGAGTTCCTGGGTTTGTCTTGGCAAGTAGACTCCAAGTATTTTATATTGTCTACTGTTACTTTAAATGGAATTTCTCTTTCTATCTCTCCTTGATGGACTTTGTTGATCATGTATAGAAATGCTAATGATTTTTGTGGATTTATTTTATATCCTGCAACTTTGCTAAAGTTGTTAATTGTTTCAAGCAGTTTTGTAGTTGATTCTTTAGGATTCTCTAAGTATACCATCATATCATCTGCAAAGAGTGATAGTTTTGTTTCCTCCTTGCCTATTCTAATTCCTTTAATGCCTTTTTCTTCTCTTATTGCTAAAGCTAACATTTTTAGTACAATATTAAATAATAGAGGTGATAATGGACATCCCTTTTTCACCCCTGATCTTATTGGGAAGACCTCCAATTTATCTCCATTACATATAATGTTTGCTGATGGTTTTAGGTAGATACTACTTATTATTTTAAGGAAAGCTCCACCTATTCCTAAGCTCTCTAGTGTTTTTTATTAGGAATTAGTGCTGTATTTTGTCAAAAGCTTTCTCTGCACCTCTAGAGATAATTGTAAAATTTTAGTTACTTTTCTTATTGATGTGGTTCATTATGTTGATAGTTTTCCTAATGTTGAATCAGCCCTACATTCCTGGTATAAATCCCACCTGGTCATAGTGTATTATCCTGGCAATCACATGCTATAATCTCCTTGCTAATATCTTAAGATTTTTGCATCAATATTCATTAGGGAAATTGGTCTATAATTTTCTTTCTCTGTTTTTGCTTTGCCTGGTTTTGGTTTTGCACCATATTTGTGTCATAAAAAAAAATTTGGTAGAACTCCTTCACCTTTTTTCCCAAATAATTTGTATAGTATTAGAATTAATTGTTCTTTAAATGTTTGGTAGCATTCACTTATAAACCCATCTCGCCCTGGAGATTTTTTCTTAGGGAGTTCATTAATGTCTTGTTCAATTTCCTTTTCTAATATGGGCTTATTTAAGGATTTTATTTCCTCTTCAGCTAACCTGGGCAATTTGTATTTTTGTAAATATTCATCCATTTCATTTAGATTGTAAAATTTATAGACATACGGTTCAGCAAAATAGTTCATAATTATTGCTTTAATTTCCACTTCATTAGTGGTGAAATCAACCCTTTCATTTTTGTTACTGGCAATTTTGTTTTCTTCTTTCTTTTTTAAAATCAAATTAACCAAAGATTTATCTATTTTATTGTTTTTTTTTCATAAAACCAGCTCTTAGTTTTATTGATTAATTCTATAGTTTTCTTGCTTTCAATTTTATTAATTTATCCTTTGATTTTTCAGGATTTCCAATTTAGTATTTAATTGGGGATTTAAAATTTGTTCTTTTTCTAGCTTTTTAAGTTTCATGCCAAATTCACTGATCTCCTCTTTCTCTTTTTTTTTCATGTAATCATTTAGAGATATAAAATTACCCCTTAGCACTTCTTTGGCTGCATCCCATAAGTTTTGGTATGTTGTCTCATTATTTTCATTTTCATGGATGAAGTTATTGATTGTTTCTATGATTTGTTGTTTGACCAACTCATTCCTTAGAATGAGATTATTTAGTTTCCAATTAATTTTCAGTATACCTTTCCATGGCTCTTTATCGCATATAATCTTTACTGCATCATGATCTGAGGAGGATGCTTTTACTATTTCTGCCTTTCTACATTTAACCATGAGGATTTTGTGCCCTAATACATGGTCAATTTTTGAATATGTGCCATATACCTCTGAGAAAAAGGTATATTCCTTTCTATTCCCATTCAATTTTCTCCAGGCATCTATCATATCTACCTTTTCTAACATTCTATTCACCTCTTTAACTTCTTTCTTATGTATTTTGTGGCTGGATTTATATAATTCTGAGAGGGGAAGTTTCTGATCCCCCACCATTATAGTTGTGCTATTTCCTCTAGTAGCTCATTTAACTTCTCTAAGAATTTGGATGCTATACCACTTGGTGCATACATGTTTATTATTGATATTACTTCATTATCTATGGTACCTTTTAGCAAGATGTAGTTTCCTTCCTTATCTCTTTTAATTACATCTATGTTTGCATTTGCTTTGTTTGAGATGAAGATTGCTACCCCTGCTTTTTTGATTTCAGCTGAAGCATAATATATTCTACTCTAACCTTTTACCTTTGATCTGTGTGTATCTCTCTGCTTCAAATGTGTTTCTTGTAAATAACATATTGCAGGATTCTGTTTTTTAATCCACTCTGCAATTCGCTTCTATTTTATGGCAGAGTTCATCCCATTCACATTCACGTTCACTGTTATTATTATTGTCTATTTCCCTCTATCCTATTTACCCCCTTTGTACTTTTCCCCCTTCTTTTCACCCTATTCCTCCTCACCAACATTTTGCTTCTTACCCCTGCCTCTCCAATCTACCCTCCTTTTTATCAGTCCCCTTCACTTTTCTTTACCCTTTTCTCCTCTGCTTCTGCCCTCCCATCTATCAACCCCAACTTTTCACCTTACCGTTTAACTTCCCTAAAGAATAAGCTAAATTTCTTTATCCAAATGAACATATATGTTATTCCCTCATTGAATCTAATCTAATGAGAGTAAGGTTGAAATAATGTTCACCCCTCCCTTCTTTCCCTTTATTGTAATAGGTTTTTTTCTACTTCTTTATATGATGTAATTAACCCCATTCCACCTCCCCTTTCCCTTATCCCCATAAACTCCTCTTTTAACCCCTTAATTTTCTTTATATCATCACATCAATGACAATTTATATTTATACCCTCTGTCTATAATCCTTCTGCCTACACAAATACATATACAGTTCTCAAGAGTTATAAGTATTATTTTCCCATGTAGGAATGTAAACAGTTTAACCTTATTGAATCGTTTTTCCCCATTTACCTTTATAAACTTCTCTTGAGTCTTGTATGTTAAGATCATATTTTCTATTCAATTCTGGTCTTTTCATCAGGAAACTTTGAAAGTCCCCTATTTCATTGAATGTCCATCTTTTCCCCTGAAAGAGAATGGTCAGTTTTGCTGGGTAATATATTCTTGGCTGCAATCTAAGCTGCTTTGCCTTCCAGAATATTGTATTCCAAGCCTTGCAATCCTTTAATGTTGAAGCTAGCAGGTCCTGTGCAATCCTGACTGTGGCTCCATGGAGTATTTTCTCTTTCACTTGATAATTCTGGAATTTGGCTACTATATTCCTTGGAGTTTTCCTTTTAGGGTCTCTTTCAGGAGGTGATCATTGGATTCTTTCAATGAAGATTTTATCCTCTGATTCTATAATATCAGGGCAGTTCTCCTTGATAATTTCCTGGAATATGGTGTCTAGACTCTTTTTCTGATCATGATTTTCAGGAAGTCCAATAATTCTCAAATTGTCTCTCCTGGATCTGTTGTCCAAGTTGGTTGTCTTTCCAATGAGGTATTACACATTTTCTTCTATTTTTTCATTCTTTTGATTCTGTTTGACTGATTCCTGATGTCTCATAGAGTCTTTAGCTTCCAACTGTCCAATTCGAATTTTTAAGGCATTGCTTTCTTCAGTGAGATTATGCACCTCCTTTTACATTTGGGAAAATGATTTTTTTAAGGAATTGTTTTCTTCAGTCAATCTTTGTGTTTCCTTTTCCAAGCTGCTGATTCTTTTTTCATAATTTTCTTGTGTTGCTTTCATTTCTCTCCCCATTTTTTCTTCTGCCTCTTTCAGTTGTTTTTTAAAATCCTTTTTGAGCTCTTCCAAGAAGGCTTTTTGGTCTTGAGACCAATTCATCTTCCCTCTTGAGACTTCACATATAGACAATTTGAGTGTATTGTCCTCACCTGAGTTTGTGTTTAGCTCTTCCCTATTGACAGTCAACACAGAAGCTCTCAATGGTAAGAGCTCTTTTTTGTTTCTTACTCATATTTCAGCTTATTTTTTTAAAGTTGAGGTCTCTTCCTGAGGCCCCAGGATCATTGTTTCAAGCTTCTTGTGCTGGGGGATAGGGGATATGTCACTGGCTTTATACTCTGAAGCCTCTATGGCTTATGGATTGCTCACCGCTCTGGGCTTATTCTTTGTGCTTGCCCTGGCAGGCTGGCACATCCAGGCTTGGTCATGCCTGTCCCATGGGTGAGCCTCTATTTGGCAGCCTGCCCTCTCATCTGGTGCTGGTGGATCTCACCACTGACCTGCTGTGCCACCTGTGTGCTAAGTCAGGATCAAGGGGCCTCAGTTCTGCCCCAACACCCCTGCCTCTTCACTTCCCTGGGTGCCATTAAGTCTCAGCCAAAATTTCATCTTCTAAAAGAAATCTTTCTCATTCTTCCTCAAAAATAATGGCTTCCTTCTGGAGTCAGTTCTTTATCCTATATATGTCTTGTTGGCATTTTGGTTATATTAGACTGTGAGCTACTTGAGAGCAGGAACTGTTTTTCCCATTTATTTCTACCCCCAGTGTTTAGCACAGTGCCTGTCACACTGTAGGATTTAATAAATGATGTTTAATTAACTGGGTAGAAGGTCATCATTGAATTTCTCTATTTCTTCATGCCTTTCATCAGGTGTGGATGAATTAGTTGCAATTATAATAAATAATATATAACTAATATGTAATATATGGTTACTATATTATACATAATATATTATAATAATTATATATAATGATAATTATATATAAAGATATAACATTTATGTGGTGTTTAAAACTGCAAAATATCCTGTGATTATCTCATTTTATTCTTACAAAAACCCTGGGACTAAGTGCCAATATTACCCCTACTTAACAATTGGGAAAATGAGACATACGGAATTTAAATAACTTACTGAGAGTCTTATATCTATTAAGTATCTGAGTCTAGAATTTACCTCTGGTCTTGTTGAATCCAAACCCAATTATTTGTCCATGGCACCACAATCTCTATTATTGAAAGGTAAAATGACCAAATATTTAAGTCAATTATATTTCTTGTTTCCATTGGGTATGTAGTAGAAAAAATCTTGTTTACTCCATTATTCATCTCTCCAAGAAGATGATGCAAAGTCTCTTTCCATATAATTGTGATTTATTTGCATCATTTCAAGCCATTCACAGCAAGTGTCATATGAATACAGTTTAATACTTCTTGTTTAGTGTGCCTGCTAATATTAGTCATGGAATAGAGATCACACACATTAAAAGAACCAAAAGTTAAATGAATGTTCATAGTCAGTCTAAAAATTTTGATTTTTAGCACTATCTTCTTCTTTTCCCACATCTTGGCTACTATTATTTGTCAAATGGAAGGGATTCACATAGTACTTTAAAAATACTGTACCTTAATCTATTTAATGGATCTCCAAGGGCAAAAGACCCTCCAAATCATAACCCTAAAGTCCAACTTTTCATGATGAATCTCTGCAGTTAGCTTGATTGGTCCTCAGACAGTGGGTATCATTTAGTGATTGAAAGTCACCACTTTATCCTTTCCCTCTAGTAGACTAACTTTAACTAGACCCATATTTATCTTTCCAATCCAATATAACCTGTAAGATCATTTGCAATGTATTAACATTGCCTTCAATAAGCCAGGCTCCCATATTATAAGCACGCATTAGAACAAAATTTTGTGAAGTGTAAAATATCCTCTTCCCTACCCCCACATTGAAGTTCAATAATAGTATTGCTAAAATATATATGTAATCAAAAATAGAGATTGTAAAATTCAAAGTGAAGAATTTTGGCTTTTAGAAAATAATGCTGTAGTAAAAGCTGAAATTAATTCCACCAAATTTGGAAAATTTGTCAGAGATATGTGGAAGAGAAACAAGTATTCCTATTAGAATGGAAAAAATAAAATGCAATAGATGGAATTAGCAAAGGGTGAGAAGCTCTATCCTCTTTTCAAGAAGTCAGAGAATGGAAAAATGCATTTTAAAATGGCATGAGGAACATACCAAGGAAGAGAGTAGAGCCAAAGATTTCAAAGAACAAAGTACACATTTCCAGCTGTAGAACTGTTTAATGGAGTGAAAAGTTTCAGGGGGACCCTAAAAACAAAAATGGGGGGGATAGAGAAGGAATACAGGAAAATTTTTAAAAATAGATAACCATGATTTGCATAGGAGAAGCAAGTTAATCAGAAATAAACATCCCTCCATACAGACACATTTTCCAAGAATTTCAGATCTGAAAAATATTTTAGGGAATTTTAGTCTGTTATCCTCTTTTTACAAATTATGAAATTAAGTCTCAGAGAGATGAAGTGATTTACCCAAACCACAGAAATCAAAATGCAGAAGAGATATGTGATAGTTCTGATAATACTAAAGGAGAGGAAATGCCCATGGGAGCTCACACAATATATGGTGGAGAAGAAAATGGTGTAAAAAGAAACTGGAAACTAAAAATCAGAGAAGGAACAAAAAAGAAAATAGAAATAGAGTAGAGTTTGGAAGTTACCATTAGGGAGAAAAAAGAGTCAACGTTGTATAGTGAATGGAGAGCCAACCTCAAAGCCAAAGAAGCCAGAATGACATTGTATAGTATTAAGTCCTGCCTCTGACATTATCATGTCAATGAGCAAGCTACTTCTCATTGTCTCATTGTCTCATTGTCTCATTGCTCTAGGAAGCTAATAAGTTGCAGAGAGGGTGCATACCTGCATTAGCAGACAGTTTACTTACCTGGGAGATACTTATACCAATGAAGTCTTATACCAGTTGTAAGTCTAGGCCATATCCATATTATTAGAAAATTGATGAAGTCTGATGATCTAATTTCCAGTACCACTTTCCTCATATATCTCATAAATAGGATAAATAAAACAGATGGGGGCTATTTTATTGTCATTTGAAATAAGAGGATGAGCTTATTCAGAGGAGATCTAAGTTGTCTGCCATTGAAGGAAGTTCCCTAAGCATGATTAATTTATAGAGTTTTGGGGGTTTTCCTATAATTTTAGGGGCATATATCTTAATCTTAAAATGACAGAAAGCAATAACAATTGTGATGGGACAGACTTCAAATTCTACCTTACCTGCCAATGAAGAAACACTGCTTGTGAACAAGAAGTACTGCTAAAGAGAAAAAAAAAAGTTTCAAAACCAAAATAGATTATGGAGAATCATAACTTTAGATCTGGAAGGGGCCTTAGAGGTCACATAGTTCAATACCCTCATTTTGCAAATAAGAAAATTTAAGTGATTTATCTGAGGTCACTCATACAAGTAAGTAACAGATCTGTAAATTACAATGAATATGCTTTGGAAGCAAATCCAATACAGTTTTTACTACACCCTATTTCATCGTTAGGATGGTATCATTAATTTACAATAAACATAGAGAACTTAAGAAGGAAAATGAAAGGATAGCCACAAAATGTAAATTGCATGATTTGTAAGTTAATGTGGGAAAAAAGCAACTGTATTCAGAGTTAGGGGTTCTGGGGTTTCAATTCTAGTTCACTTTACTATTTGTAACTTTTAACATACTATGCCTCCTTTGATCTTAGTTTCTCCATCCATAAAAGTAAGAACTTGTGTTCAATGCCTTTAGCATCTGAGCCTATTGCTAGGATGAAAATAGTGAAAAGACCTCTAATGGGCTTCATATAATAGAATGAAGCTTCTTAAACTGTGGATCACAACCTTATATGGGGTCACATAGCTGAATGTGGGGATTGTGAAAAATATGGCAACAGTAAAAGGTTATGTATATCTATTTTATATACCTTTATACCTAGGGTTGATTAAAAATCTCTCAGGTGAAAATGGGTCACAAGTGGAAAAAGTTTAAGAAGCCCTGGAATAGAAGAAGAATAAAAAAGGAAACCAGCTTCCTAAGAAACTGTCAGAACTAAAGCAAGGTCCTAGAATAGGAATGAAGGATCACAAGTTTCAAGCTAAATGGGACCTTGGAGCTCACCAATACCAACTACATCATTATACAGGTTAAGAAATTGAGGCTCAGACAAGATGTGACTTTTCCAAGGTCACACAGATAATATCTGGGGGAAAGAATAGCATTCAAATCTTGATTTTAGACTGACTAAATTCAGGATATTTTCCATTCTACCACTCGACCTTGTAGATAACACTGACATGCTTAGTGGGTCAACATTTCATAGCAGAACCAAACCAAAACAAACAAACAAAACTGAAATCAGTGTTCCAAGACTGAGGGTGAGAGTTACAAGTAATGAGAGTTTATGAGGTCTTATTAAAAAAATAAAGGAAGAACAGAGGAAGAGTAAACGAGTTTTATTGAGAAAACATTTATCAAGTACTTGCTTAATGGGATAATGATTATATGCTACAGTTGAGTGAACACTACATTTACAGTCAGAGGACCTTGCCTGGGTTCAAATTTCTTCTCTGACACTTAACTATCTATATAACCTTAGACAAGTCACTATGGGCCTTGGTTTTCCCATATGTAAAATGAAGGCATTGAATTAGGTGATAATTTTTAGGTCCATTCAAGGTTCTAAATCCATGATACTATGTTCAGAAAGGGCTTATAATATACCTGGCAATATAGTGATGAAATAGGACATAGACTCTGCCCTTAATCAACTTATAAGAGATGGTGTGTAAAAAAGATAACTAGGATACAAGTCAGTATATGATAAATGCAAAAATGTCATCCATTTCATTTGTAAGGAAGGACTGGAGGACTTGATGGAGGAATATGTGTGTGTGTGTGTGTGTGTGTGTGTGTGTGTGTGTGCATGTGTATTATTCTTTGAAGTAAGGGACATCTTAAGCAAATGTCTTGGGCTTTAGAAGGAAACTGACCTTTCAAAGAGAAAACACAGGCTTGAGTTTTAACTTTAGGGTTTTAATTCAATCAAAAAACATTTATTAAGAACATACTATGTGCCTGGCACTATGCTAAGTGCTGGTCAGTAGCTGTGTGACTATTAGTAGTTTAATCTCTGTGCCTCAGTTTCCTTCTCTGTAAAATCACGAGCACATAGTTTTATAAAACCATAAAGCAATATCATATCATTGTTGGCATGATGACATCAGTAGTACATTCCCCAGCATGAAAGATGTTCAACAAGTGTTTGAAGAATGACTCATCAGGAATCCTATATAGGGAATTAAGGCAGTCATGCTTTAGGTTGACTAAGTAACCTCTAAGATCCCTTCCAGAACTAAGATTCTCTAATTCTAAAGTGATTTTTTTTTTGGTGTGAGGCAATTGGGGTTAAGTGACTTGCCCAGGGTCACATAACTAGTAAGTGTTGTGTCTGAGGCCAGATTTGAACTCAGGTCCTCCTGACTCCAGGGCCGATGTTCTATCCACTGCACCACCTAGCTACCCCCTAAAGTGATGTTTTTAAAAGCCTCTAATGGTTCTCTTTTATGTGATTTGTTTAAGGTTTATTCCAAATTTAGACTGAGTGAAGCATTGAATAGATATTGCTACATAATGGGATATGTTATTACCATTTAGTGTTTCACTCTTCTTGAACTAGTTTCCAAACCCAGAGTCAGCCCTTATATCTGAAGTGGTTTGAGTGAGTGATTAAACTATGAGTTTGTGAAGCACTCCAACATATGTTAATATGTAATTTCCCTAATTCATGAATTGGGAAACATTGTTGCTCATTCCATCATCAAATTCTTCAGCATCAGGAAGTCTTACTTTCAAATAACTATCACATTTATTCTTGCTAAGTGACAATGATTTGTAATTTGGTTTCTGTTGCTGATAGAGTAACACTAGGGACAGGGAGAAGACCTACAATTTCACTGGAACAAGAAAACCTGATGAAGATATTCCTGCTGTCAGTGCAGGTTATCAACTTCTCTGTCATTTATAGTCTTGGAAAGTTACCTACAGCACCAAAAAAAAAAAAATTAAATTACTTTCCCAGGATCACTTACTCTACAAGTAGATAGCAGCCACTGGATTTGAAGTCAGGTCTTCTTTGATCCAAAGTCAGCCTTCTCTATGCCATGCTGATTGTCTTCTATCCTGCATCACAAAGAGTCATTGGTTTCTACCTCTGTCAATCCTCTGTTCCTCAAATTTTGATTCTAGATGAAGATTTGTTCTCCATTTAAATTCTACTCAACCTTCTTTTGTCTACTTTTCTCCATTTTAATAAATAGAATCTTATAGCCAAATTATAATGAATGAGGCATAACCACAAGGACACAAGATTCCAGCTCTGCCACTCAAAAGCAAATCACTTCACCAGCATGGGCATCAGATTCCTCTTCTGTAAAATGAAGGAATTAGACTAGTGGAATTATATGGTTCATGCAGGCTCTAAATCTATCATCCTATGAAATCCAATTATCAAATGAATGTAGCTTGTTTTACTTTATTGGTACTCTCCAGAACTTTTCTTCTGTTTTCCTGGATGCTAGGCTTTCTCAACCTATTTTATTTACTGCTCAGCAAATTCTTGAACCTGTTTAAGTACAATATTTTCACTCTTATACACGTGCAATACTTAAATCTATTCTCAGATTTCTAGTAGGTGACAAAACACTTTGAAAATGATTAGCAAGTTTAATTTTCTGCTAGGAGTATGATGACCCAGAAATATCAAGTTTTTAAGCAGTATTAGGTTATAGTTCTTCATTAAAAATGGAATGTGTGCCCCAAAACTTTTGCATAACACTTTGCAAATATTTCAATAGGCTAGTCCACAAAGTCTTAGGAAACTGAGAATGGCCCAAAGTCTTTGAGCATCAGTGTGGAAACTCACTGACTGTAAGTCAACAACAACAAAGAACACTTCTACACATTCCACTTTGAATAGTTTTGTTGTTTATGTATCCAAATTTCCAGGAATACTATAAGATTACACTACCATCATCACATAATAACAACAACAAACAACAACAACAACATTTACATAGTCCTTTAAGTTTTGCAAAGTTGATTTATATATGTTATCTTCTTTGATCTTAAGAATAATCCTGTGAGATGGGTGCTAGTATGATCTCCATTTCACACATAAAATAACTGAGATCATCAAGGTGGTAACCTTTTGAATGAACTGTATTGAGGGGGAGTAGAGCAGAGTCAAGATGGCAGAGTGAAGTGAGCATTTTTTGTCTAACTCTCCCAAAACAATACCCTAAGCAACTTTTTTTCTTTTGTTTTTCTAAGCAACTTTTAAAAAATTTGTCAAACCGAATCGTGAGCAGAATAACATACACTAATGGAGTCATTTTACAGCCCAGAAACCTGAGGAAGAAAGAAAGAGAAGCCTTCAGACAGTAGAATGGGGGCTAAATGGGAGCATGGGCAGATTTAGCACCAGTTGTTGGCCTTGGAGGTGTCATCAGCATCATCAGTGGAAATAAGTAAGCCCAAAGAATTTAAAATTGAGGGGATGCCTATCGATTGAGGAATGGCTGAAAAATTTCAGTATGTGGTTATGATGAAATAGTGTTGTGCTATTGCTTGCTTTCTCAATGGGTAGGTGGAGGAAGGGAGAGAATTTGGAACTCAAAGTTTTAAAAATGAATGCTAAAAATTGTTTTTACATGTAATTGGAGAAAAATAAAATGCTAACCTTTTTAAAAGTAAGAAATAAACATGCCCAGTGCACAGATATGGTAAGGGTAATGAACAGCTGGTCAGAAAATGATTCTAGAGGATTGGGTATCATTTGGCAGTTCCTTCATCCACACCAGTTCTGGGTTACAATTCCAGGAGTATAGAAGAGTTATTGTAGTTACAAAGGAACAGGGGCCCTTTCTAGGAAAGAGATAGAAAGAGAAAAGAACCAGAGCACAGATCAGGAGGGCAGGGACAAGACATCTCCCTGGATCACAGCACCTTGGAAGCACTGAAAATTTTAATGGCTCTAGGAACTAGTTGTGAAAGCAGCAGGGCATAAAAGTAAAAAAAAAATCATACCCTACTCCATCTGCAGAACTGAGCAGATCCTAACTCTAATATAAAGCCTAAAGTCAAGAAACAGGCTTATATCTATAGCCATATGGAAAAAAAAAACTTGATTTAACTCACTATTGATTGGAGAGATGCAGGTCAAAACAATTCTGGGGTACCACTCATACCTATTGGATTGGATAATAAGACAGCAGAGGAAAATAACAAATGTTGTAGGGGATATGGGGGAAATGAGACATTAATATATTTTTGGTAAAGTTGTAAACTGATTCAGACATTCTGTGGAACAATTTGGAACTATGGCCAAAGGGCTATAAAACCATGCATACTCTTTGATCTAGTGATACCACAACTAGGTTGGTATCCAAAAAGAGATTACAAAACAAAAACAAAAGCAAAAAATTGAATTTGAAATTGAGGAGATGTCCATCAATTGGGGAATGGCTGAACAAATTGTGGGATGAGATTATGATGGAACACTGTTGTACATAAGAAATGATGAATAGGATGCTCTCAGAAAAAACCTGGAAAGACTTACATAAGCTGATGCAAAGTGAAATGTACCATATACAAAATAACAGCAATACTGTAAGATGATTTTCTGTGAATGACTTAGTTATTATCAGCAATACAATGATCCAAGACAATTCTGAAGAACTTATGAAAAATGCAATCCATCTCCAGAGAAAGAACTGATGGTATCTGAATACAGATTGAAGCATAATTTTTTAGTTCCCTTTTCTAAATTTTTTGTCTGTTTTCTTTCACAACCTGACTAATGTGGAAATGTTTTGCGTGACTACATAGATATAACTTATATTGAATTCCTTGAGTTCTTAAGGGAGGGTGTGGGGAAGGAGGGAGGAAGAGAATTTGGAACACAAAGTTTTAAAAATCAATGTTAAAATTTGTTTTTACATGTAATTTGGGAAAAAATAAAATTCTAAGTAAGTGGAAAAAAAGAAACAGGCTTAAAATGAACAAATAATGAAAACTTGGCCATAAAAGAGCTACTATGGCAAAAGGGAAGCATTAGACACAAACTCAGAAAAAAGACCACAACTTGAAGAAAAAAATCTGCCAGCAAAAACATCAAAGAAAAATGCTGAAAAATAACAAGCCCACTAAAAATTCCTAGAAGATAGGTGTATGTGAAAAATTAAAAATCAAATGAGAGTAAAGGAAAAAATGAGGAAAGAAATTAGAATAATATAAAAAGATATAAAAGAGAATTAACAGCTTGATTTAAAAAAAAGAATGAAACATACGAAGGAAAATAACTCCTTAAAAATGAGAAATTAGAATTGGACAAATGGAAGCTAATGATTTCATGAGATATCAAAAACAATAAAGTAGTCAAAATAATGAAAAATAGAAGAAAACCTGAAGTATCTCAAATGAAAAAATAAAAGGAATATAGATCAAGGACAGGTAATTTAAGATCACTGGACTACCAGAAAGCCATGATCAAAATAGAAGCTTAGACAGCATATTTCAAGAAATAATAAAAGAAAACAGATCTTAGAACCAGAAAAAAAAATCAGAAATTAAAGTATCCACAAATCACCTCCTAAACAAAATCACAAAATGAAACTTTCAGGAATATCATAGCCAAATTCCAGAGCTCTCAGGTCAAAGAGAAGAATACTGAAAGTATCCAGAAAGAAAAATTAAAATACAATGTAGGCACAATCAGAATCACACAAGATTAGTAGTTCCCATATTAAAGGAGCATAGGATAAGGAATATGATATTCTGGAAGGCAAAGGAGATAGATTATAACCTTAATAATCTATGTGGCAAAAATAGTATAATCCTATAGGGGGAAATGGATATTTAATGAAATAGAAGACTTTTAAACATTCCTGATTTAAAAAATCAGAATGAAATAGAAAATTTTATATTAAAAAAGAAGACAAGATGAAAGATAAAAAGGCAAGCATAAGTGAAAAATAATAAGTAACTTAGTAAGGTTGAACTATTTACATTCCCATATGTAAAGATGATACAAGTAACCGCTAAGAACTTTGTCATCATGAGGGCATTTAGAAGGAGTCTATTTAGATAGAGGGCATGGGTGGGAGTCTATAACATTGGGATGAGATGTAAAGGAGAATGGAAGGGTGAGAAAGAGTGAATTACTAGGAGAAGGGGAAAGGAAGAGGAAAATGGGGAAAATTATGTCACATGAAAGAGGCAAGCATGGAAGAGTTTTTCAAGGTAAGAGTGTGTGTGTGTGTGTGTGTGTGTGTGAGAGAGAGAGAGAGAGAGAGAGAGAGAGAGAGAGAGAGAGAGAGAGAGAGAGAGAGAGAGAGAGAGAGGGAGTGCAGGAAATATTTTAATTTGACTCTCATCTGAACTGATCCATTGAGGGAAACAGAGGGAAGCATGCATGTGCTGTATATATGTATGTGTGTATGGATATAAAGATTAGATATAATGGATAGATTAGATTACATAGAGATGGATAGATTAGATTACATATAAATAAATATACACACATACATACAATACAATTATATATAATATTCAAAATTAGTACATATATATGTAAGATATAATATATTCACACACATATACATATTTAATTGGGTATAGAAATTCACTTTAAAAACAGAAATAGGAGAAGAGGCAAGAGAAATGAGAGAGAGATAAGAGGGATATTAGATTAAAGGAGGCAGTGATCAGAAGCAAATAGATTTTGAGCAGGGAAGCAGGATAAAAAAAGAAGGATAAGTAGACTAGAATGAAGAGAAATAAATGAATGATTATCATAATTGTTAAGAAGAATGTGATGAAGTCACCAATAAAATGGAAGATGATAGCCAAATGAATTAGAAACCAGCATCCAACAATATGTTTATAAGAAACACTTGAAACAGAAAGACTCACACAATTAAAATAAAGGACTGAAGAAGAATCTATTATGCTTCAGCTTAACTAAAAAAGGCAGAGATGGGAATCATGTTATCAGACAAAGCAAAAGCAAAAAATATATCTAATTATGAAAGATAATCAGGGATGCTACATTTTGCTCAGTTACCATAGATAATAAACTAATGTCAATACTGAACAAATAAACATCAAATGATATGGCATTCAAATTCTTGAAGGGAAAGTTAAATAAGCGAAAAGAGGAAATAGTAAAACTATACTAATTGGGGATTTTCATTTGCTTCTTTGAGACTTAGATAAATCTAACCATAAAATAAACAAGAAATAATTTAAAGAGATGAATAAAATTTTAGAAAGCTTAAACATTATGGGCCTCTGGAGAATATTGAATGGGAATAGAAAGGACATTTCTAGGCTATACATGGCATGGTGACAAAAACTAAACCTGTACTAGGGCATGTAAACTTCAGAAACAAATGCAGAAAAGCAGAAATATAAAATATATGCTTTTGGGACCACAATACAAGAAAAAATTATATTCAGTAAATGACTTTTGAAGCATAGATTAAAAATTAATTTGAAACTAATCTAATCCTAAAGAATTAATGATTCAAAGAACAAATTATAGAAACAATAATTTCATTAATGATAATGAAAACAATGAGACAACAAACCAAAATTCAAAGGATGCAGGGAAAGTAGTAATTAAAGGAAAATTGGGATCACCAAATGCTCACATTAGTAAAAGAGAGAAAGAGTGGATCAAAAAATTGAGCTTGCAACTAAAATGCTAGAAAAAGAACAAATTAAAAATTCCCAATTAAACACAAAAATAGAAAACTTGAAAGTCAGAAGAATGGTGAATAGAATTAAAAGGTTTTTTTTAAATGAACTTGTAAAGAAATCTAGGAACCAGTTTTATGGAAAAACAGCAACATTTCTATAAACCATTGATTAATTTGTTTTTAAAAAGAAGAAAACCAAATTACCATTGTCAAAAATTAAGAGTTAATATACAGCCAATGAAAATGAAATTAAAGCAATTGTTAAGAGCTATTTTGCCAACAATATGCCAATAAAGCTGACTAAATGAAATGGATGAATATTTATAAAAGAAAAAAAACTAGTCAGATAAACAGAAAAGGAAAAAGAATATTTAAATAATACTGTCTCAGAAAAAGAATTTGAACAAGCCATAAATGAGCACTCTAGTATAAAATACAGAACATCAGATGGATTTACTAAAAAAATCAGAGGTAGCAATCATGATCTCAGACAAAGCAAAAGCAAAAAAAAAAAAGATCTAATTAAAAGAGATAATCAGGAAATCTATAGGAAGTATAGTGAATACTATCAAACATTTAAAGAATAATTAGTTCAAATATTACATAAAAGTAAATAAGGGTCCTACCAAATTTCTTCTCTGACATAAACATGGTTTTGGTACTTAAACCAGGGAGAAAAAAATAGAGAAAGAAAGCTATAGGTAAATTTCCCTACTGAATATTGAGGCAAAAGTTATAAATAAAATACTAACAAGGAAATTATAGCAATGTATCATGAAGAGCATACAGCAGGCTGAATTTATACCAGGAATGCAAAGTTAGTTCAATTATAAGAAAATAAGCATATTGAATATACCAATAAAACAACAAAAATTATATGATTATATCAATAGATGCAGAGAAATCTTTTCACAAAATGCAGTACCCACAACCATTGAAAACACGAGAAGGCATAGAAACACATGGAGCTTTTCTTAAAATGATGACTAGTATTTATCTAAAAACAAAAACATAATTTGCAATGGGGATAAACTAAAAAAATTTCCATTAAGATCAGGGGTGAAAAAATAAAATAATTTTATCAGAAAAAAAATCAGGAGTGAACCAAGGATTTCAGTTATCACCATTATTATTCAATACTGAACTAAAAATGCTAACTATGGTAATGACAAGAAAAATAGCTTGAAGAAATAAGTATACGTAATAAGGAAACAAAATCATCACTTTTGCAGATGATATGATAGTATACTTAGAAAACCCTAGAGAATCAAGTAAAAAATTAGTTGAAACAACTGACAACTTTAGCAAAGTTAAAGGATATAAAGTAAATCCACACAAATCATCAACTATTCTAGATATTACAGCAAGAAGAAACAGAAAGATAATTTCAATTTAAAATAACTGTAGACAGTATAAAATGCTTGGGAATCTACCTGCCAAGACCCACATAGGGACTATGTGAATATAATTACAAAATATTCTTTATACAAATAAAGACAGCTCTAAATAATTGGAGAAATAGTAATTCCTTATGGGTAAGCTGGGCCAACATGCTAAAAACAACACTACTAGCTAAACTAATTTTCTTATTTCGTGCTGTACCAATTAAACTACCAAAAATTACTTTATAGAGCTAGAAAAAAAAAAGTAATAAAAGTCATCTGGAGGAACAAAAGTTCAAGGCTATCAAGGGAATCAATGAAAAAAAAAACTGTTAAGGAAGGGGTCCTAGCATACCAAAACTCAAACCATAGTACCAGGTGTTAATCATCAAAATAATTTCATACTGGCTAAGAAACAGAATGGTTGATCACTGGCATAGATTGATCACACAATATATATATATATATATATATATATATATATATATATATATATATATACATACATATACACACATACATACATATATATATATATGTAATGAGCACATAGTCTAGTGTTTGATAAACACAAAGATCCTACTGTTGAGGGCAAGAACTTGCTATTTGACAGAAATCTTCTTAGAAAACTGTAGGCTGGCAGAAACTAGGTATAGACCAACATCTCATGCCATACATTAAGATAAGCTTAAAATGCATAACATAAAAGTTTATATAAGCAAATTATGGGGATCTAGCAGAAATTACTTGTCAGATATATGGATAGGGGGAAAGTTCATGATGAAAAAATAAAAAAGAGGCTTACAGAGGTAAAAATGGATTATTTTTGCATAAATAAAACCATTCCAGAAGAAAATCAGGAAACTGGGAAAGGATTTTTGTGGAATTTCTCTAATACAGATAAAATTTCCCCAAAATACTGAGAACTGAGCCAAAGTTTTTAAAAAAAGGAGTCAGGCCTCAATTGATAGGTCATCAAAGCATATGAACAGGAAGTTTAATAAGAAGAAATCAAAGTTATCAATAGTCATATAAAAGTGCTCTGAATCACTAATAGAGAAAAACAACTTAAAATAATTCTGAGATACCACTTTATAGTCCTCAGATTGACCAACATGACAGAAAAAAAAAGACAAATGCTGGAGGGGGATGTGGGAAAATAGGTACACTAATACAATGTTGGTAGAATAGTGAACTAGTCTAACCATTCTGAAGAACAATTTGGAACTAGAGCCAAATAACTGTAAAACTGTGTGTACCTTTTGAAGTAGCAATACTGCTATGAGGGGGTCAGCTAGGTCTCCCAGTGAATAGAACACTGGCCCTGAAGTTGGGAGGATGTGAGTTCAAATCTCAGCTCAGACACTTAATAGCTGTATGACCTTGGGCATGTCACAACTCTAATTGGCTTAAAACATCTGGGACCATCTCAGTTCATTCTGATATATATCTTGCCACTGGACACAGATGGCTCAGGAGGAATGAAGTTGTGGACCTTGCACAACCCTCCATCACTTAAATCCAATTTAGTGCAAGTCATGACATAACCCCAATGTCATGGTACTCTTTGAGAACAAAGAAAAGACAATAAAAACAACTGCTACTAAGTCTATACCCAAGGAGATCATTTTTTTTAAAGGACCCATATGAGCTACTAGGTAGAGCAGTGGATAAAGCACCACTCCTGGATTCAGGAGGACCTGAGTCCAAATTCAGCCTCAGACATTTTCAAGCTGTGTGACCTTGGGCAAGTCACTTAACCCTCATTGTGCCACAAAAAAGGACCCATATGACCAAGAATAATAGCTCAACAAATTATGATATATGAATTTGGAAAAAAATTATTGTATTTTAAAAATTATGAAGGGGGTGATTTTAGAAATACCTAGGAAGATATTTATCATCTTATGCAAAGTAAAATGAGCAGAACCAAGAGAAGACCACTCAGTAACAAGAATATTGTAAAGATAATCAATTGTGAAAGACCAAATTTAAAAAAGGAAAGACAAATATAAAAAGAAAATAAGAACTACTTAATAGAAGCTGTGACAATTAACAGTGCACTTTTTTTTCCATAAGGCAAAGAAAATAGAGATTGTTGGATTATTTTTCATTTAAAAGTTAAAAAAGTAAAATCATACTATTTTCTTATAATTTTTGCTTTTAAAGTACATTAGCCTAAATAGGAGAAATTATAATAAATTATAAAACATTTTAAGACACAAAAAATTAATTGACTATGAATATGATCATTTATCAAATGATGAAATCATAATGCTGAACATCCCCTTTCCAGTTGAAGAGAGAGTAATGAGGGTAAATTACTCGTGGTTTCAGAGAAATCCAGTTCAAGAAATTCAGAAGATTTACAGAATCCTTTAGAAACTTAGCTTAACAAAATTAGAGTTTAAAAATATAACACCAAATTTTAGGGGCAGACTAGAAAAACAAAAAGGTGATTAGCAAATGCTTTACACTTCACCTTACCTCATGACACTCATTACTTTGTTAGCAAATGTAGATGTAATAAACTGGAGGGAAAGTTATCTAAATGTAGGGCGTAAATACTTGCAAAGTTTCATAAATCTACTCTTAAGTCAGGGGAGTCTGTAATCATTCATTCCATGAACATATTAATGGTATACTCTGTAAAAAAAAAAAAACATTGTGGTACACACCGATGATACAAACACAGATATTATAGACCCAGATCTTATGAATTTTACTGACTTATGGGGAAGGGTAGAGAGGAGAAATACACAATAGCCTTAGTACAAGGGAGTCTGAGATTCTTATTTAAAAACAAATAGTAGGGGCAGCTAGGTGGCGCAGTGGATAAAGCACCAGCCCTGGATTCAGGAGTTCCTGAGTTCAAATCTGGCCTCAGACGCTTGACACTTACTAGCTGTGTGACCTTGGGCAAGTCACTTAACCCCCATTGCCCCAGAAAAACGAAACAAAAAATAAAAATAAAAACAAATAGTAGGGGCAGCTAGGTAGTGCAGTGGATACAGCACTGGCCCTGGATTCAGGAAGACCTGAGTTCAAATCCAGCATCAGACACTTAATACTTACTAGCTATGTGACCCTGGGTCACTTAACGCCAATTGCCTCACCAAAAAAAAAAAAATAGTAGAGTGTTATAACAAATTTGATAAAGGAGAGACAACTTTCATGTGGTTTAGGGACAGGGATGGTTGTCAGAGAAGGCTTCTTGGATGGCATGTCTCCTGTGAGAGTTGGAATAAAGCCCCCTGCTGGGAGGAACATTTTTGTGTGATCTGATTCTAAAGACTGGTCGAAATCTGTTTCTGAACTCAGGTCATCTCTAAAACAGGGAGCTATCCTAGTTTCTCTCTGAACACATGGCCTACTATGATCACACTCTTTCCAGCATTTTATAAGAAAATGCCACTTCACAATAATGATAACAGAATAAAATTTGTAGTCACTAGAGCTATGATTATACTGCCATAGCAAGTTTCAAATTTAGTTACAATGCTTCCAGTAATATTAGACATGTGCTCAGTTTGGAAAACAGGTTCTCTCATCCCATTATTCCAAAAATGTCTTATTGTGTGGATAAGGAGTAATCCTGCAAAACTATCATGAAACACTGAATAAGTCACTTGCGTAAGCCTAGACATTATACTGTCCCAAAATATTCCAGTGAGAAAAAACAAGGGGAAAGCAAAATATTCAATCATGGTATAGTATGCCCAGACACAATCCACTTCAACTTCTGAAAATTTGGTTTAGAACACTTGTTTGAAGAATATTCAGTATTCACTTTGCTACAAGTTCCTGCCAGAAGGTCAGATCTCTGTCATTTATCTTGGAATGTTTCTGAAGACATTCTACTCCTTCTGTCAATTCTATAAATTTCTGTGCTTGAATCTCCAGTGCAATCATAGACAAAGCAAATACTGCCCCCCCCCCGTGCTTCAGGTGGAGAAATATGGTTTCCTCATATGAAGCAATAACATTACAGATGTTTATGACTAAGTAAAGGGAATGAAAAGAGAGAAAAATAAATTGAGCAATGCATTGATAAAGGCTAAAGGGGTCACTACCCTATTAGCAAGTGGACATCACAAACAGAAAAAACTAAAGGGGGCACTCCCCTTTAGTAAGTGGACATTATAAACTGTGTATACAATGTGGAAAAGGAAAACAGGAAAATGTCCATTTAAGACTTTGGAAGTCTTTTCTCAGATGATTCTTGGGATGTCCTCTGGGTGTAGTTGTGGAATGGAAGTCTTTTCAGGTGTTGATGTGTGGAAGCTGGTAATCAGCCAGGAAAATTTCCTACAAAATTGAGCTTAACATGACTTTAAATAGCTTTACTTGCTGTTTACTTCTACATTTCTGCAAAATATGTCCCCCACCATGGCAAAAGAAGACAAATCTTGAAATATGTTGATGATTGTCTGGTAAATTTTTATTCAGCTTAAATTTCTCTTCTTTGTCTTTAACCCCTTTATTTTCTCTGTCAGTCCTTTCATAATACAAATGCTTTATAAGGTTACCAACCTAAAATCACAGAAGAATGTGCTGAAATCATCTTCTAACCAAGAATGGCTTGGAAGGTCAGAAGGAGGGAACTGCTGTCCTGAGACAGGAGTGGAGCCCAAACCCAGTCACCCTGATACAGATCCAGTCCCAGGAAGTCCTCACCAGAGATGGAGACCCCCAGAGCCTCTGAATCAGCTGAAGTGCCAGTGTCATCTGGAACTAAGCTCACAGTCTGGTGAGTGGGCTGAGCCCTGGGCAGGGGGAGACTACAGGGGTCTATGCTGGTGCTGAGGCAGAACTTGGGTTTTTCACCCCTGCTGGGAACCAGGAGGTAGGCCTGAGTAGCTGGCCCAGGCGGGGGAGGGGCACAGGCTCATCAGAGCTAACAGCCACAACACACAAAGCTGGCTGATTAGCAAGTTGGTCTGGGGTCATCTACAGAGCAGGGAATAGGCCAGGCGAGTGAAAAACCTGATCCTTCTTAAATCATACCATCTGGGAATTCTTAAGCTTGGGATACTGCAGCCTGAAAACAGTGCCCCACTTTAAGGAGCTAAAAGTCAAGTTAAAGAAAGGCAAGATGATCAGACAGAGAAAGGTGAGGACCATAGAAAGTTTCTTCAGTAACAAGGAAGACCGAGGTGCACCCTCAGAGGAAGATGTCAACATCAGGGCCCCTATAACTAAAGCTTCCAAGAAAAATATGAATTGGTCTCAGGCCATAGAGGCACTCAAAAAGGACTTTGAAGATAAAGTTATAGACGTAGAGGAAAAATGGAAAGAGAAATGAGGGTGATGCAAGAAAGACATGAGAAAAAAGTCAACAGCTTGAAAAGCCAAATGGAAAAGCTCTTTCATGAAAATAATTGCCTAAGAATGAGAATTGAACAAATAGAAGCCACTGGCTTTATGAGAAACCAAGACACAATAAAGCAAATCCAAATGAATAAAAAAAATAGAGGGCAATGTGAAATATCTTCTGGGAAAAACTGCCGACCTGGAAAATAGGTCCAGGAGAGATAATTTGAAAATGATTGGTCTACCTGAAAACCATGATCAAGGAAAGAGCTTAGACATCATCTTCCAAGATATTCTCAGGGAAAATTGCCCTGAAATTCTAGAAGAAGAAGCTAAAATAGAAATTGAAAGAATTCATCAGTCACCTCCAGAAAGATATCCCCAAAAGAAAACTCCTAGAAATATTATAGCCAAATTCCAGAGCTGTCAGGTAAAGGAGAAAATATTGCAAGCTGCCAAAAAGAAAGAATTCAAGTACTGTGGAGCCCCAGTCAGGATAGCACAAGATCTAGCAGCTTCTACATTAAAGGACCAGAGGGCATGGAATATGATATTCCAGAGGGCAAAGGAATTGGGATTGCAACCAAAAATAACCTACCCAGCAAAACTCATCATGATCTTTCAGAGGAAAAAGTGGGACTTTAATGAAAAAGATGACATTCAGGTATTCGTGATGAAAAGACCTAAACTGAATGGTAAATTTAACTTTCAAATACAAGACCCTAGAGAACTATAAAAAATTGGAGTTGGGGGACATACTTGGGGTCATATAGTGGGTGACTGTCTTGTGTCTGAGGCTGGGTTTTGGCTGGGATCCCACTAGGTCCAGGAGTGATGCTTTGTCCACTGTGTCACCTAGCTGCCCCATGATGACATCCTTAGGGTTAAATTCAGGGGTGAGGGGAATGCACTGGGAGAGGGGGAAGGGCAGAGGTGAAATCTGACATGAAAGAAACAGGAAAAGACTTATGGAGTGGGGGAAGAGATGGGAGAGGAACAGGGCAGTAAATGAATTTTACCCTCATCAGAAAAAGGCTTAAAGACCTTAAACTCATCAGAGTTGGCTCAAGGAAGGACTAACCCCCCCCCCCCCCCACACACACACACACAACTGGGTGGAGTAATCTATTTAATCTGGGCAGTAAATGAGCCTAATACTCATCAGAATTGGCTCAAAGACCTCAATCTCATCAGAATTGGCTCAAGGAGGGAATAACATACACACCCAATTTGGTGGAGTAATCTCTCTAACCCTGCAGGAAAATAGGAGGGGAAGGGGATAAAGAGAGAGGGGCAAAAGAAGGAAGGGCAGAGTGGGGGAGGGGACAGACAGAAGCAAATCCCTTTTGAAGATAGGATGAAAGAAGATGGATAATAGAATAAATATCATGGGGAAGGGAATAGGATGGAAGGGAAAGAGTTAACAATAGTAATCATGAAAAAGAGAAAAGGGGTGAAATTGTACAAACAATATTTTAGCAACTCTTGGTGGAGGCTAAGAATTGGGAATCAAGGGAATGTCCATCAATTGAGGAATGATGGAAGAAGCTGTGCTATATGATTGTGGTGGGATGGTCTTGTGCTATAGGAAATGATAAACAGGATGATCCCAGAAAAACCTGGAAAGACTAATGAACATCTATGGATAGTGAAGTGAGCAGAGATAGGAGGACATTGTGCATAGTGACAGCAGTATTGTTCAAAGAGCAATTGTGAATGATTTAACTACTCTCAGGAATGCAATGATCCAAGACAATCCCAAGGAATTAATGAGGAAGCTTACTTCCAACCCCATAGAAAGAACTGATAAAAAGAACACTTGTGGATTGTACATATATAACCTGGTTGCAATCTTGTGGAGGGGGGGGGGGGAAGAGAGAGAGGGAGGGAGAAAAATTTGGAAATATAAATATTATGAAAATGAATGTTGAAAACTACTCTTAGATGTAACTGGAAAAAATAAAATAAATGTTTTTTGCTAAAAAAAAAAATGTTACCAACCAGAAGATCAGAAGATCGAGGTTCAGCTTTGTCCCTTTGTGGTTGCCATCTGTAAAGTTGCTATCTGTAAGGTGGCTAAAATTCTAGCTAAACTGTCTAAAAATTCAATGAGTGGTCACCATAAATTATAACCTTTAGCAAGAGTTTAGACTTTTACATTAATTTTTTTTTTCTGAACAGAATTTTATTTTCCAAAATACATGTAAAAACAAAATTTTAACATCAATTAAAAAAAAAAAACTTTGTGTTCCAACTTCTCTTCCTCCCTCCATTTGCAGCTCCTACCCACAAGAACTCAAGCAATTCAAAATAAGTTATACATGAGTACTCATGGAAAAATTCCCATATTAGCTAGTTGTGAGAGAAAACAGTCAAAAACCCCAAAACTTCAGATTAAGGAATTGTCAATGAGGAAAAGAAAAAAAAATTAAATGTGTTTCCATCTGTGTTCAGATACTATCAGTTCTTTCTCTGCAGATGGGCTGCAATCTTCACAAGTCTTTCAGGGTTATATTGGATCATTGCCTTGCGGAAAATAACCACATGCTTCCCAGCAGATCATCCCCGACTATTGCTGTTATTTTGTATACAGTACATTTCACTCTGCTTCAGTTCATGTAGGTCTTTCTGATAGTATCCCGTTCATCATAACCTGTATATAATATGTTAAGCTTGACAGAGAGTATTATTCATAAAAGCCCAGCAAAGTAGGTACCATACATTTTGCCATTATAATCAATCATCATAACTATTTCCCTCCATCCTACTCCCTTCCCATGGCATTTACTCTATCTACTTTTTACCTATTCCTCCTCAAAAGTGTTTTACTTCTGAATATCCTCTCCCTCACCCTACACTTCTCTTTTTTCGCCCTTCCTTCCTTATCCTCTTCCCCTCCTACTTTCCTGCAGGGTTAAATAGGTTGCTCCTCCCAATTGGGTATGAAAGCTATTCCCTCCATGAATCCACTCCAATGAGATCAGGGTCCCTGAGCTAATTCGGTGTTCTAAATTTTTCTTCCTCCCTCCCTCCTCAACCCTCTCTATGAGATCAAGCAATTCCATATGTCATACTAGTGCAGTAATGCAGAACATCTTCATCTTCTTTGAAAGTGTTTTGCTTTTTACTGCTCTCTCCCCCAATCTGCCCTTTCCTCCTTTCCTTCTTCCACCCTCCCCTTTTCTCCCTTCCTCCCTCCTCTCAGGGCAAAAATATATTACTATACCTACTTAAGTATGTATGTTAGTCCTTCTTTGAGCCAATTTTGATGATATTAAGGTTCATTCACTCCCCAAGTCCTTCTCCCTCTTCTATTCTCTTCCATAAGCTTTTTTCTTGTTTCCTTCATGTGAACTACCTCTCCCCAGACTATCTCTCCCCTTCTTCCTCCCCCAATTTATTCCTCCTAAACCTTAACTCTATTTTAATTATGTCATCATGGATTAGTTAGGTGGCACAGTGGACGAAGAACCAGCCCTGGACCCAGGAGGCCCCAAGCCCAAATCCAGCCCCAAACATAAGACACCCCACCCTGTCTGCCCTACAAAGAACAAAACATAAATGCTTTACAGATATTATCCCTTCATATTCAGTTCAGCCCTGTCTTCTGTGAATTTCTTACTGAGATAGTTCTTATGATTTCAAAGTATTATCTTCCCATGTACGAATGTAAATGATTTGATCTTTTAATATCCCTCATGAAGTCTTTTTTCCTGTTTACCTTTTTATGCTTCTCCTGGGTCGTGTTGTATTTGAAAGTCAAATTTTCAATGCAGTTCAGGTCTTTTCAACACAAATGCTTGAAAGACCTCTTTCTCATTGAAATCCCATTTTTGCCTCCGGAAGATTATATAGTTTTGCTGGGTACATGATTTTTGGCTGAAGTCCCAGTTCCTTTGCCCTCTGGAATATCATATTCCATGCCCTCAATCCTTTAATGTAGAAGCTGCTAGATCTTGCTTTATCCTTATTGGAGTTCCACATATTTGAATTCCTTTTTTCTAGCTGCTTGCAGTATTTTGTCCTTCACCTGGGAGTTCTGGAATTTGGGTATAATATTCCTGGAGGTTTTCCTTTTGGGATCTCTTTCAGGAGGTGATCAGTGGATTCTTTCCATTTTTATTTTAGCTTCTGCAATTTTCCCTCACAATCTCTTGGAAGGATGGTGTCTAAGCTTTTGTTTTGGTCATGGTTTTCAGGTAGTCCAATTATTTTGAAATTATCTCTCCTAGATTTATTTTCTAGGTCAGCTGTTTTTCCAAGGAGATATTTCACATTGCCCTCTATTTTTTAATTCAGTTGGATTTGCTTTACTGTGTCTTGGTTTCTCATAAGGTCGCTAGCTTCCAATTGTTCAATCCTAATTCTTAGGCAGTTATTTTCATCAGACAGTTTTTAAATCTCCTTTTCCATTTGGCTTTTCAAACTGTTGACTTTTTTCTCATTACTCTCCTGCATCGCTTTCATTTCCCTTTCCATTCTTTCCTCCTTTTCTCTACATCTTCTATTTTCTCCTACTTTCTCTTCAAAGTCCCTTTTGAGAGCTTCCATGGCCTGAGACCAGTTCATATTTTTCTTGGAAGCTTTGGATGTTGGAGCTTTGACCCTGTTATTATCTTCTTCTTCTTCTGAGGTTGTATTGTGGTCTACCTTACCCCCAAAGAAGTTTTTGATGGTCTTCTGCTTTCTCTGCCTACTCATCCTGGCTTAGTACTTCTTGGCTTTTAACTCCTTATCAAAGTGTGGTGCTGCTTCCAGGACACACTGTTCAAGCTACAGCACGGCCCGGGGAATGCTTGGGCTTCTTCTCAGCCTGCCTGGCCTCACTTTCATTTGATTTTAAACTCTCCACTGGGGAGGGGGGGAAGGGGGGTGGATGTGGTGGCGGGGGCTGCTTCTTGGCTTCTCTCCTGTTCTCAGCTTCAGAGGGTCCCAAGTGTTTCGAGTTGGGGGGGGGCAGGTTTTAATCTCACCTGGCCTGTTCTCGGGTCTGGAGATAACCTCAGGCCTACTTACTAAGTAACCAACCAGCAAAGCTTTCTGTGGTGTGGTTCTCAGCTTCCGATGAGCTTGCCTGCTCCCCTCCCCCACCTGGGTCTCCCGCCGCTCAGGATTTCTTCCTGGTTGCCTGCTGGGGTGGGACAGTTGAATCCTTCCCCCCAGTCCACTGGTACCCCCCCCCCCCCGCCTTGACCCCGCATTTAGTTCCAGAAGACGACTGTGCTGCAGCCAATTCAAAGGCACTGGGGCAAATTCCTCCAGCCAGTGTCTGGTGTGTTGGCCCAATTGCGGGGTTAGGCTTTATTTGTGGCCTAGCACAGCCCCGTGAAATCTATCTATAGCTGGAGAAAACTCTCAGCCCGTATTTTTGTGTGTTTTTCTGCCCCAAGGGTTCTTTTATTGCTATTTTTGGGGTGATTATATCAGAAGCCCTGTGGGTTTAATGTCTTTCTTCCACCATCTTGGCTCCGCCCCAAGAGTTTAGACTTTTAAGTATTTATCAAGGAGGACCAGCTAGGTGGCGTACTGGATAGAGCACTGGCTCTGGATTCAGGAGGACCTGTGTTCAAATCCAGCCTCAGACACTTAACACTTACTAGCTGTGTGACCCTGGGCAAGTCACTTAACCCCAATTGCCTCACCAAAAAAAAAAAAGAAAAGAAAAGAAAAAAAAAGTATTTATTAAGGAGCATAAGAATTTGGTGAAGAGAGAGAAAGAGGCAATGATGACTTCATCTATCTATCTAAGGGAGCCAGCATCTCTGCTTCACTCCATATGAGGTCCCAGTGAAAAAGAAAGCCCCTTGCTCCTTCCTCCTCCCAGAAACCCCTCATGAAAAAGGAAAAAAAGGCCATCCACACACACACAGCTCCAAGCTAATTGGGTGATAGCTTTGATCAACAGTACCCACGAGCAAACGTCACTTCCTGATGCCAAGGCCACATGGCTCGTCCTCAGGCCAGAGCTCACAAAATGTTCCTCCCAGCAGGGGGCATTATTCCAACTCTCACACTCCTAAGGTAGACTTTTAAGGAAGGCAAGGACTTTGACATATAGAAATGGCATGAGTGGAGTTTATTCCAAACAATGTAAAGGAAAGGGAGCTGGGATCGCATTCAGAGGATTTGACTGTGAATCTGCACTCTGCCATGTATTCATTATATGACCCTGAGGCAATTCATTTAAACTCTCTGGGTCTAAGAGTCCTCAAGTGTAAAATGGAGGATTAGACTACATGCCCTCTAAGATCACATCCAGTTTCAGATCTATAATCCTATTATTCGATTCTGTAAGCAAAGACATGGAGTCAATCTAGTGAAAGATAAGAATGAACAATCTGGAATGTAAAATAAGTAAAAAGAAATAGTATGAAATAAAACTTTAAAGTAAGGTTGGAGCCATATTATAGAGGAACTTGAATGACAGATTAGTCCATCCTTTATTTTCTAGGCATTGGGGAGACACTATAGATTTATGAGTAGAGAAGTGAGAACCAGTTCAGTGGAGCAAATGATGAATTAGAAAGGAAATAGAAGTTGGAAGACCTGTTAGGAGGCTATTTCAATAGTTTAGTTGAAAATAGATAAGCGACTAAATGAAGATAGCAGAGAGGACAGTATAACTTTGAGAAATAGTTCGAGGTCAGAACTATTAGTAGTAGGTGACTAATTGGATGTGTGATATAAAAGGGAAAAGTCAAAGAGAACTATTGAATAGTCTATTATAAGTAGTGGTAGTTCCTTTTGGAACAAATAGGCAACAAGAAGTACTCTGTAGGGTCAATCTGTCACATTATGACATTAAATTCATAAAAATGGTCCATTTGAAATTGTTCTACTAATTTTTTAAGGCAGTACTAACTTCTAGGTTTGTCTTTTGGTGCCCTGATTAATTTTAGAAAAAAGATAATTTCCTTTTCTCTACAAATAAATAATCATCAAGAACTCTGAAGGTATGATTTATAATCCCTGTTAAAACTCATCAACCCTTGTCATAAACTTATAAAGACCTGAGAGTTTTAACTGGGTTCATTAGCTAACAAAATAGATGACAATCAGGATCCACAAAACAACCCAATCTTGACAAAGGTCAAACAAAGTAAAATGTAATTTAATGGGGTTGAATGTAATATTACACTTGGCATGCAAAAAAAAAATGCCTTTATAGACTTAAGGAAGGAAATAAGTACCTGCTTTGCACCAGACTGTGCTAATCACTTTAAAAATATTACTTCATTTGATCTTCAGAACAATCTTGGGAGATAGGTACTTTCTTTTACAAATATGAAAACTGATAGACAAATTGAAGCATATTTTTCTCACTTACCACATTCTAGGAAGGACATTAATTATCAATAGAGTATCCAACAAAAGGCCATTTAAATGGCAAAAGATCTGAAGTTTATATCCTATAGGGAACAATTGAAGGAACAGGGGTTGATTAGCCTGAAAAAAAGGGTAATCATAGGGAATATGATACCTATGTTTTAGTATATATTTGCAGGACTATTGTGTTGAAGAGGAATCAGATGTTCTATTTGACATTAATAGCTAGAACTGAGAGCGATGGTAGAAGATGAAATGAGGCAAATTGAAGATTGTTGCCAGGAAATTTTCCTATTCCAAAGTTGAAAAGTTCACCTTTGAGAGAATGGTTTCTCCCTAATTGGAGGATTTCAAGCAAAGACTAGATAACCACTTGCATTTATAGATGGCCAGTGAGGTCAAAGGATCATAGTATAAGAGATTTATTGCTGAGAAGGACCTCAGAGGTCTTCTAGTCTGATTCCTTCATTTTACTGATAAAGAAACTGAAATGCAGATAGGACAAGTGACTTAGTTAAGGTCATACTTAAAGTAAGTGACTGACCTGGAATTTCAGCCCGAGTCTTCTGATTCCAAATCCAACATGTTTTCCACTGTAAAATGAAAGTCTCTCAACCTTACAAATCTAAAATTCTATGATTCTGTCCATTGAATTGACCGGTTTTATATTACTACAATTTTAAGAGCAGCTGTATACCAGTTTTTAAATTTGATTCTATATGCTCTACTAATAAGCATTTTTATAATGTAAAGTTTTCAATTTAAACTAATTTTCTAGAAAGTTTAATTAGATATGATGCTATAGGGAGGTTTTTAAGATAATAGATGTAGCATAGGAGTCCATTAGACTGGTAGCTCCTTGAGACAAAGGACTATCTTTTGCCTTTCTTTGTATCCTCATGACTTAGAATAGTACCTGCACTTAGTAGGTGCTTAATACGTGTTTACTGACTGACTGTGGCCTTTCCTAGAAACAACCATGGAAGAATAAAGGCTCCATCCATATGAATGATGGAGACAAGTTACAAAATTTTAATTTGGGGCAGCTAGGTGGCACAGTGGATAGAGCACCAGACCTGGAGTCAGGAGGACCTGAGTTCAAATCCGGCCTCAGACACTTAACACTTACTAACTGAGTGACCCTGGGCAAGTCACTTAACCCCAATTGCCTCACTAAAAAAAAAAATAATAATTTTTTTTAAATGAGTTCTATTGATATAGTGATATATTTTATTTTTTATCATCTACATTCCCCAACTTATGGCAATGGTCCACCTCTACCTGGAAAGCAATCCTTTATAATAAAGTATGAATAAAAGAAGGGGAAAAGTTCTGCAAAACTAAATAATGTATTTTATATTAACTCACATTGTGTTTATTACTACTTAGCTAACATCCCCCACTACAAAGGAGTAAACCAAATGTCTTCTTATATCTTTCCTTTGGGACCAAACTTGGTTATTATAATCTTTCAGCATTCAGTTTTAATGGTTTCCTTGTTATTCTTTCCATTTACATTGTTGCTATCATTTTGTATTGTTGATCTGGCTGCATTTTCTTAACTTTGCATAAGTTTCTATAAAGTTTCTCATGCTTTTCTGTATTTAACATATTTATCTCATAGCAAAGTGATATCCTGTTACATTCATGAACCATGATTTGCTTAGCCACTTTCCAAATGATGGAAATCTATTTTGTTTCCAATTGAGGCTACCAAAAAAAAGTGTAGATAAGGGATTTTTTTTTTCAATAGACATTACACAAATCAAGAGTTTTGGGGAAATTGAACAGCAGGTTTCTACAGATTATGGTCTCTGTCTCCCACTGCCTTATCTTAACTATGAGATTCAGATGATGATTTATAATCTATAGGAGAAATTCCCCATTTTCTCAAATTGAATATTCAGAGAACAATTAAATATGCATACCTTATAACAACATTAGAAGGAAAATTAGGAAATAAAAATAAGACCTGGAAGTTAAACCCACACTTGATATTACCAAGCTTCCCCAAACTATGAAACATTTAAATTTTTAAAATCTTATATTATTTTATTTTTCCAGTTACATGTAAAGAGAATTTTCAATATTCATTTTTATAAGATTTTAAGTTCCAAATTTTTCTTCCTACTTCTCTCCCTTCCCTCCCTAAGATGGCAAGCAATCCAATATAGGGTATATATATATATATATATATATATATATATATATATATATATATATATATATATACACACACACACACACACACACACATATACACACACACAATACATATATATATACACACATATACATATATATACACACATATATACAATCACGTTAAATATATTTTTACATTAGTCATGTTGTAAAAGAAGAAGCAGACCAAAATAGAAAAACATCAAAAAAGAAAAAAAAATAACAGCTACACAAAAATTAAAAATAGTATGGTTCAATCTTCATCCAGATGCCACAGTTCATTCATTTTCTAGATATGGAGAAGATTTTTCATCATGAATCTTTTGGAATTATCTTGGATCATTGCGTTGATGAGAAGAAGTAAGTCTATCACAGGTGATCATCATACAATGTTGTTAATACTATGTGCAATGTTCTCCTGGTTCTGCTTACTTCACTCAGCATCAGTTCACTTAAGTCTTTCCAGGTTTTCTATGAAACATTATTGATAGACCCACAGGAAACCTAAAGTTTCTTCAATTCATTAATGTGGGGCTGATTCATCTAAGTTATTTGTAAATCAATTCCCTAAGTCAAAGACATTGGCCACTTCTTGTTGAAAGCAATGAAGAACTAAACTTCAGGTCTTTTGATCTGACTGCCAATTAGGAGTGGGGGTGGGGGTGAGGAGGGAGAATTAATACAGGTACTGAAAGGGTTGCCAGGAATTATCAAGCAGGGTATATTGCTGTTAAACTACTATGATGAATTTCTGACATTCTGAATAAAGGTTTTATACAATACATGTTTTTATGTGACTGTAAATGAAACACTGCCAGTAGGGACAAATGGGAGTTGGAAGTTGGATAAATAACAAGCAAACCATGAAATCTGACCGTAGGACAACAGACATGACGCCTAGATTAAGATATTCATCTAATTCCACCTATGAAGTTGTAAATGGAGACTGGAATTTTGGTGTTTAGTATTGTGCATTTTAATAGATAGAAATATTTAGCCTAGTTTATTCTAGTTCCCAATTAAACTAGGAGTTACGTAGACTTACCCCAAATTAGATTATAGAGAAAAACATTAGTAATGTAGTTTTTTTCCTACTTTATATGTAGAGTATTTCCATCCCAATTCAAACATTTATTAAATTATTTATGCCTTTGTTTAAAAAAATCCTAAAATACATATGAATAAAATTGAAAAAAAATGATTAACTTTCATTTTTAGAGTACTTAGGTTCCAGCACTCATTTTAACCAATCTGTTCTTTGTTCACTGCCAGTTTTCAAGAAAATAGCATAGATGTGTGAAAGTCAGAGATGTTCACATTTAAAATACCAGATACATGCTTGCAAGCAGTGACAAACAAAATAGAACTTTCAAGTAATCTTATTTTTAGTAATGTAATGATAATATAATGTTGAGAAAATTAAAGACTGAATTATGATACTTAAAAGAAAGATGCTTTTCCCCAACTAAACTGTAAGTTTCTTGAGGGCAGGGACTTAATTTATTCCCCCACATAAGACAAAATAAAGTAAAAATCACAAGGGATGAGATAATTAAATACTTTTTTATTGATTAATCACAGCTTTATCCAAAATAGCAAACCAAAACCCGATTCAGGGATGGGTTGGAACAGAAGGCCTTTGTGGTTAACTCAAAGAGTCTATGATTCTTTGATTTTGATTTGCATTATTGTATAAAGCATTGCTTGAGGTCATCTAGCTTTTCTTCTCACGTTCATGCTGAATAAATGATCCTCAGACAAAAACCTGTCTCATAATATACAAACTGAATTAAAAGGGGTAGTTGGAAATCATGAGAGAAGTCTATGCAGAGTAAGCATGCCAACTATTCAATTCAGTCTCTAACCTCTAGTTTTTCTTCAGTCATGAGGATTTCTAAATCAATAGGTGTATTTACTTAATTAAAAAAAGAAAGCTTTTAAACACTAACATTACAAAATGTCTTATAATTGGAAAACAACCAAGAAGAAAAGGTAAAATAGTTTTAAAAGAGCATAAATTTAGAGAAGGAAAGGACTTTAGAATCCACTGAGTCCAACTCCCCAACTTAAGAGATGAGTAAGAGGCAGCTAGGTGGCACAGTGGATAGAGCACTGGCCCTGGAGTCAGGAGGACCTGAGTTCAAATCCAGCATCAGACACTTAACACTTACTAGCTGTATGACCCTGGGCAAGTCACTTAACCCCAATTGCCTCACCGAAATACAAAAAAAAAAAGAAAGAAAAAGAAAAGAAAAAAAAGAGATGACTAAACTGGGTCACAGAGAAAGGAGAGGGGAACAAACATTATTTATTAATTACTTAATATATGCTAATATATACTATGTGCTAAGTGCTTTACATATAAAATATCATCCTCAACAATCCAGAGAGATAAGTGCTATTATTATTCTCATTTTACTATTGTGGAAACTACCCAGGGTCACACAGTTTATAAACATCTGAGGCTGGAGAGGAATTTAGAACTTCTCAAATCCAGGTCCAGTGTTCCATCCATAGTTGAATTCTCTGATAGTCTGGTGTGTTCTGATAGTCTAACGTTTTTGGAGAGCAGATTTCAAAGTGGTCATAGAAGGGATTTACCTAAAAATAGGTAAAGTCAATTATCTGGAGTCTTGTGACTATTAAATATCTGTGGCAAGGTTTGTCACCAAGTCTTTCTGACTCCTACTCTACTTTGCCAATTGGGTTCCTGTAAGATATAACTGTGAAATAAATGTGTTTTTTCTTCAGTCTTCCTCATCTTCCCCCTTGAGTACTTATGTTTTCAGTGATGTACCCCTGACACCCACTCGACATGATCCTATACTCTATGGCTTATCTTTCCTCAGTACTCTCAAAGTACCCATAGAGAGTATGACCTCATTAATCTCCACTATTGAAATTTAGGGAAGTCTGCTAGTACAGCAGATAGACTTCTGAGCTTGGAGACAGAAACACCTGAGTTCAAATCTGGCCTTAGACATTTATTAGCTGTGTGACTGGGCAAGTCACTTAATCCTATTTGCCTCAATTCTTCATCTATAAAATGAACTGGAGAAGGACATGGCAAACCACTCCAGTACCTTTGCCAAGAAAACCTCAAATGGAGTCATAAAGAATCTGAAACAACTGAGTAACAACATTGAAACTTAAAGTCCCTGTATAATCTTTCAGGATCCAAAGTATAAATTATACAATTTTATAATCCAATCTGGGCTAATTTTCTACTAGTTTAGGAGCCTTATTTTATTTCTGTGATCTTAATTTCTTCCTTCAAAGAGTAGAGGAATCAGTGACTGATTCTCAGTGGGAAGGAGGGGCTGGTTTCTGGAGTGTATATGAAGGGCCCCTAGATAGAAACAGAATATCTCACCTTAGAATTTTCATAGAGAAGCTGAGGAATGCTGAGCATTCTTAGATAGTCTAACATGCACCCTAGTGCTTTTGCAGAGTAGATTTCAAAGGGGTCAAAAGAAGGATTGGCAGGTTTTTAAAGAATTAAAATACTACAGGGAAACTAAACCCAGGGGGGATGTGAAACTCTCAATAACAAAATTCTGAAAAACAGAGAAAAAAAATTCTGACATGAAGGAGGAAAGGGGAGTTGTCTAAAGGGACTGCTGTGACTATATGAATAACTTATCAAATATGATTTAAAAATTTTAAATATAAACTGACTATGGGGATTCACAGCTGTTACTCCTGCAACTAGGAAGGCTAAAACTAGTGGACTGCTTGAGCAAAGGGTTTCTCAACTACAGAATCACTAAAGCTTATAGGGTATCCTTTCTAAAGCCAATACCCATAAAGTAAGCACCCTGGGGCCTAAGGAAAGCAAATCAGCCTAGGTCCATAATGTAGTAAGTCAAAACTTCTATGTCAAATAGCAGCGAGGCCTAGGTAAGAAAGGAAGACCCAGTTTCTAAAAGCAATATGTGTGTATGTATATGTGTATGTAAATGTATACATATGTGTATGTGCTGTGTATGTAAATGTATACATATGTGTATGTGCTGTATATGTATATACACATATACGTGTGTGTGTGTGTGTGTGTGTGTGTGTGTGTGTGTGTACAGAACATGAAAAAGGCAGTTAATTTAGAATAGTGTCAGAAACACTAAATTTCATGCTACCTCATAGCTGGTAAAGAAAAAACAAGGACAACAACAATGAAAAGCATTATATTTGTTTTTAAGTATTTGGGGGGAAGGATCAAAGAAAGGTTAGTAGTGAATAGAGTGAGACCCAATTCAATTCAATATATGTTTCAGTGCCTACTATGTGACAGGAACTGTGTAATGTACTGGGAATACAAAGACAAAAAAACAACAAAAGGCCCTCCCCTCTAAAGTCTTTCATTCTATAGTGATTGCTCTCAAAAGGCATATAGATGACTCTTTAAAGATAAAAACCTTCTCCTGTGAGATGCACTGAAAAGGAAACTGGGCTGAGAGTAAAGGAGGCCTGCGTTTGAGTCCTGACTCTGCCTCTAATAGCATAAATGGTGGAAAGTGTTAACCTTCTTTGGAATCAGCTTCCTTTTATATAAATTAGGTGCTTGGATTAATATGTCTAAGGTATTTTCCAAGTCTATAATTTCATGATTATAAGACAGAGTTTTTGGAGAATGAATCTTGAAGGAAATGGGGAAAATTAACACATTGGGGAAAATTTAGTGGGAATGCATTCTAGATGTCCAGAAAGGAAATGATTAAAAATACCCTATCAGCAGAGAGAAGGTGTGGAAGATGGTAAGGAGATCAGCAGAATGCAATGGGCAAGAATTGAGGAATGTGAAGACATTAGAATATTTGGAGTAGGGAATAGACACTAAGGTAATCAAAATTCTTGAATACTTTGCTATAGGCTTCAGATATGATCCAGCCACCATATGGACAGCCACCATAGATTCTCAAGTTGGAGAGGGATGGTAGAGGATGGTTGAGGAAATTCTAGGATTATAACAGAGGATAAATTTAAGAGATAGGACTGGATTCAAGAAAAGTCCAGTAGGAGATTACAGAAGTAATATAGATGTGAGGTAATCAGGCCTGAGAAATATAAAGTAAGGGTTGCATTTAAAAGCGCTTTGGGGGGCAGCGGGAATCAGGAGGATTGGACTAGGAGAATTAGGTAAAAGCAATAATAATAACTTCAAGTCTGGGAACCTGGACGATTAGTAGAATGGTAGTGTCTTGTATCTGTCTGGTGTGCATCTCACAGTATGCATTCCTTAAGGTCATGAAGGAGAATGTCTGTGTTTTTCTTTGACATTCTTTCTAACCCAGAATGTTACATGAAGAGAACAAGAAGGTTATCTCCTTCTATCCATTTTCTTTAGTGTGTGTGGTACTGACCTTTCACTGACCTATATGCATGGCCCAGAAAACTCTAAATGTAAGAAACATAATATGGGGCTTGAGGGTGTGTGCATGTATCTGTATCTACATCTGTGTATATGTGTGTGTGTGTGTGTGTGTGTGTGTGTGTGTGTTTCTGAGTTTCTTCTTGCAGCAGCTGGTTATGTTTATCAGACCTGTCCTCTCCAGGAGTGCCTCTTGTGTGAGGCCTTCGTCTGAGAGTTTGCAGTTATGTCGTTAGCTAATGAGGTGGACAAAGAATATTACAGGGGGAGCCAAGAAATGTTTAATTAGAGAGCCAACTGACATTTTGTTTGTGCCAAAAAGATAGGCATTTTCCACATGACACATTTAAAAAACCCTGATTTATTATTTAAATAAGTATTATAGAAAGTGAGGATATCTATCATAATATCTTGCTGCTACAATGTGGGGGATTATTTCTATGACATGCAGCCTACTTTAAACAACAATGATAACACATGCAGAACACACATGCACACACACACACACACACATATATATATACACACACATATGTATACACACACATATATATATATATAAATATGAGCACCCAAAACCAAAAAAAGATACAAAACCTGGAAACCTCCCATTATTATTTAATCATTGAGACACAAACATAGAATAAACAAATCACTTTTCAGTCTATATGCATGCTTGTTTCATTGCTCCGAAGTCATATTGTTTGTATATATGTAAACATATATTCCACTCATATCATTTCAGTAGTAGTTTAAT
Organism: Dromiciops gliroides; assembly: GCF_019393635.1. NCBI lineage: Eukaryota > Metazoa > Chordata > Mammalia > Microbiotheria > Microbiotheriidae > Dromiciops > Dromiciops gliroides. The sequence goes on along the minus strand of NC_057861.1, from coordinate 156,855,490 downwards.
TTCATACAATATTTGCCAAGTACCCTAATATCTTTATTAAATATTGTCAAAATCATGTGTGAGGTCTACATAATTATCCCTTTATTATTAATGAGGTATATGGAGACACTCAATGGATTGCAATTTGCCTGTGACCAATTATGTTTAGAGAAAAAGTAGAAGAAACCAGAAGGATTCTAGTTTATAGCATAATCTATATATATAAAGTCCATTAAAAAATAGTATGGAGTCTAAAATCAAGTTTGTCAAAGCATATAAGATATAACATAGTGTTTGTTTTTCTAATCTATCATGGGCTCACTTCTACTGCTTACTCCATGAGCAGAATTTCTAATTTTAAAGTCAGTCGGTTGAAGTAAATTTTGACAGGTATTTTTTAATATGAAAAACATATACCTGGGGCAGCTAGGTGGCGCCATGGATAGAGCATTGGCCCTGGAGTCAAGAGTACCTGAGTTCAAATCCAGCCTCAGACACTTAATACTTACTAGCTGTGTGATCCTGGACAAGTCACTCAACCCCAATTGTCTCACTAAAAACAAACAAACAAACAAACAAACAAACGAAAAACATATACCCTAGGTTTATGGAATGATACACCCTAACATACTTGTGAATTTAAAACAAACAACAAATATTTGGAAAAATGGAGATTTGGAAAACTGAGAGGCTTAAAATGACTATTTGAATAGTCAAGGGCCAATGTCAAATGCGTTCTTTCTGTCAATTCAAGAAACATAGATTAAGTACCTAAGACACTGTGGTGGGTGGCTTGGGATATAAATATAAAGAGACAAATGGAATAGTCCTTGCCCTCGATGGACTAATGTCCTTCCATTTGGTATACTATATCCTTGAAAAAGCATACTCAAATATTCAAGTGACTTCCTTAGTTTGGATGTCCCCTCTAATGCAAATCCCAATTCATTCATGGCCGCCCATGATCAATCAACCAACAAATACCCATGAAGTGATGCTGATTCGCCAAACAGTGCACTAGCTAAAGGGAACAGAGATGTAAAGAAGGAAGACGTCCTAACTCAGAAAGAGCTCTCATTCTAATAATGAAGACAAAAGAACAAATGGAAACATTTGCAGAATAAATTTTATGTAGAATGGATAAAATAAAATAGATGAATGAATAAAAATAATACAAGATGAGGGCAGTAGTAGTTTGGGAGATAACTGGGTGGTTCAATGGATAGATCACTGGACTTAGAATAAAAAAAAATGAGTTCAAATCCAGTTCCAGACATTTGTTACCTGTGTATCTCTGGACCAGACACTTATTCCATATAGGCTTCAATTTTCTCATCTGTAAAGTGAAGGTAATAGCACCTATTTCACAGGGTTGTTGTACGGATCCTATGCAATAGCAAATGTAAAAATGTTTTGCAAACATTAAAATACAATGTAAGCACTAGCTACAATATACTAGTAAGTAGAAGGTAGAAATTGAGCTGTGTCTTGAAGGAAACAGATACTAGAAGTTGGAAGTGAATATGGGAATATATTATTGGCCAGGAGGATGACCAGTGCTTAGTCTTAGAGACTGAAGAAGGAGCATGGTGTATAAGGTACAGAAAGAAGTTCAATATGGCTAGATCAGGGAATTAAGCAAGGGACAAAATATATAATGTTTTGAGAAAGATAGTTTGGGATAGGTCTTGATGGTTTTTAAGAGTTACAGAGGAGTTTCTACTTTAACTGTTAGGGAACAGGGAGCCACTGCAGTTTACTGAGTATGGGAGTGACATTGTCAGATTTGCACTTAAGGAAAATCACTGTGACTGGTATATAGAGGACAGATCAGAGTGGAGAGAGATGAGAGGCTTGAGACAATAAGACTAAGTATATAAGGCTATTGCAATAGTCCAGGCAAGAGTGAATAAGGACGTGAGGGTGTGCCAATAGAGAATAATGGTTGGATGTGAACAATATTGTAGAGAAAGAAATGGCAAGATTTGTTACCTGATTAGATATGTGAAATGGGGGATAATGAGGAGTAAATGAGGATGGCACAATTTGAGCCTGGGCGAGTAGGAGAATGATGATACCTTCAACAGAAATTAGGAAGTTTACAAGAGAGGTGAGTTGGGAGGATAATATAATGAGTACTGCTTTGTACATATTGACCTTGAGAGATTTCCAGGACATGAAATATCCATTAGGTAATTTAGTTAGTAATAGAGAACTGAAGCTCAGGGAGAGACTAGGGCTGGATATTTTAGGTCTGTGAGTCATCTGCGAAGAGTCAGAGAGATATAGATACAGAGACAGAGAAACAAACGAACACAGAGAGGTAGGCAGAAAGATAGGGAGAGAAGAGATGAGGGCTCCGGGAGAACCTTAGGGAACACCCAAAGTAAGAGGACATGATTCAGAAAAGTCATCTGAGTCAGAAAAATAGGAGGAGGAGGAGGAGGAGGAAGTGTTGTCACCAAATCACTGAGGAGAGAGAGAATCAGTCAATAGAAGGTGTTCAAACATATCAAATGAAACAGAGAGGTCAAAAAGGGTGAAAACAAAAAAAAGAGCATCAGATTTGACAATTGGGATCATTAATATTTTGAGTGTTTTGTTCATGTCCTTGAATAAGTTTTCCCCAGGGAGTCCAATCAATGTGCTGAGGATCTTCCTTCATTTCTTTTTTGTTGTTGTTTAGTCATTTTTCAGTTCTGTCTGAGTCTTTGTGACATCTTTTTCCATTTTTTGTTTGTTTGTTTTTTGGCAAAGATACTGTAGTGGTTTGCCATCCTTTTGGGTTCATTGTACAGATGAGAAAACTGAGGCAAAAAGTAACTTGCTCAGGGTGAAAGAGCTAGTAAGTGTCTGAGGCAAGATTTGAACTCAGGAAGATGAGCTTGTCTGACTCCAGGCCTGGCACGCTAACTACTTTGCCACCTGTTGTCTTAGAGATAAATAAAAATTAGGGGGGAAATGGAGAGAAAATGTACTAATATCTGGGGATCAATATAGACTTCAATAAAGGAGGTGAAATCTGAGCTGTCTTGAAGGAAGATGTGCTTTACATCATTAATTACGAACTACTTTTATTATATCTTGTTTAGAAAAATCAAGGTTACCTGGTCCCTTAATAAGTCCTTAGATTTGGGCAAGGTAAGGTATAAATTGTGATTTAGTCCTGTATGAAAGAAGTAACAGGGGCAGCTAGGTGGTGTAGTGGATAGAGCACCGGTCCTGGATTCAGGAGTACCTGAGTTCAAATCCGGCCTCAGACATTTGACACTTGCTGGCTGTGTGACCCTGGGCAAGTCACTTAACCCCCATTGCCCCACAAAAAAAAAAAAAGAAAGAAGTAACAGTTTGAAATAACTGAAATCCAGTTTGAACATTAGCACATTTTATTTCTGTACTTATGAGATCTTTTATGTACTTGTTCAAAAAAATAAAAAGCAAAAAGCATTAATTTTTTATATATTCAGAAAGTTGAATACTAAGTTGGGAGATGCAGAGTTGCAAAGAACAAGTTCAGCACTATTTGGCATTTAACTAATGTGAAAATAGACTATTTTTATGCCAGCATAAGTTAGCACAATCATAAATATTAATAGATATCTATACCTGAAAAATCAAGATGAACAAACACAGAAAGTAAAAAATGTCAAACAAAGTATGAAATAGGAATTATAAAATAAAATGCTACAGGAAAATAAGATGGCACTTGGGGTGATCAAAATATAGATCATTTACTCCTGGTCAGAAGGAGTACTTACTAATGAGAACTGTTACCTTGGGGAACTAATGCATTGGCAATAAAAAAATTTAAATATGCTATTGTAACAAAAGAGAGACAGACAGTGAGAGAGAGACAGAGACGGAGAGACAGAGACAGAGAGGGAGAAACTGCAATAGAATTAAGCCATAGGAAAACATACTTTCCCAGGGAAAAATAAAAGAATTTTGAATTAAGAAGCATTTTCTAAATGGCATCCATATTTATAACATGATTACTAGATACAGAAATATTTTTAGCATCATAACATTTTTCATATCAGAATGTGCATTTACAAATATGTGATGCTATCAAAGTATCCCCTAGGATTTTGTAAGACAGAGGCTGTTAAATAATGCAAGCGTATGTTGCATACATATACAACAGCTGAAGCATACTATACCACGTAAAAGACAGCATACTGTGAAATGAATCTTAGACAATAAAATAATTTCGGTAGAAAAGGAAAAGGAAGTGGGTGTATATTGAGAAATTAGGCATTGTGGTAGGGTGGAAAATTCATTAACATTGGACTTAAAGGATGGAGGTTCAAATCTCTCCTCTGATGTTTACTCTCTGAGTGACCTCAGGCAAGGCATTTATCCTCATTATGTTTCCTCATCTGTAAAATGAAGGAGTTGTACTTGATTGTCTCTGTGGTCCCTTCCAGCTGTAGGTCTATACCCTTTTAAACTTGTTATATAACCACTAGTCTCTAGTCCAGAATAAACCAAACCTACCCTGATGTGTTCAGCCTGCAGAGATAATCTTTCTACCAATGGATTTCTTATACTGCTTTATCTACATTTCTCAAGTTGGTCCAACAAATGTTTATTATGAACCTACTATATCCAAGGTGAGAAGCAATGAGTCATAGTAGCTAAGGAGACCAGTCTCAGAATATGAAGACATTAGTTCAATGCTTCTTACACATACTACCTCTATGTCCATGGGCCATTTAATTTCTAAATGTCCCAAACAACTCTCTAAGACTATAAGTGAAAGATAAGTAGCATTATCAGAGAGAGTTTCATACTACCAGTTCCTCATAGTGATGAAACTACAGGCAAAGTCCAAAAATATGTCAAATAACCAATCAAAAAAACTGGCTTGTAGAACAGAACCTAATAAAGGCATTGTGCTAAATCCTGGCAATAGGAAGATAAAAGGGAAATAGTTCCTTCCTTTGAGGAGTGTTTTTTTTTTCCTCCAGAAACAAGAAAAAGCAAATGGCATTGTGCTACGTGCTGAGGATAGAAAGATGAAGAATTACACTTTTCCTTCAAGGAACCAGCAATTAATGGGCAAATTAAATGTACATAAATAACTAATACAGGTATAGAATAATAGGGTAAAAAGAAAGATACCTCATTCTCAAAGAAAAACAAAATAAAACAAAATACAGCAAACATTGAGTATGTACTTAATGTGCTAAGTACTGGGGATACAAATAAGAAAAGGAGAGATAGAGCCTACCCTCAAGGAGCTTACAGTCTAATAGGCTAAGATAGCACACAAAAAGAAGCTGAAAAGCAGTAGAGGAGAGGGAAGTGTGGCCAAGGAGAGGAAGGACTGATGATAGCAGAATCAAAACCAAGTGCTGCCAAAGGAAAATGAGTAGGCTGAAATTTGGGGCTTGGGGGGAGGCTTTGGAAGGATTCTTTTGCTCTGTCCTCTAACTCTCCAATCAGAGGTTCACAAGTAACTGACAGTTTGGATGACCTAGAAGTACTAAAGGTGAAGCAGTCTTAGTAAGGATAAGTTTCCTTGTAATGAGCTTATTCAGATGGAGGGTGGGGAAGAGGAGAATAATGGAGTCTAAACTAAGCAGTACTACTGGTGGAAATGAAACAAACTAAATCCTGTAGGAAAATGTGATTAAGGAGAGAAAATTTTCAGCAATGGGTATCAGAGTTATAACAATTTGAGTACATGTTGTGTTTACCCTACTTGGATGAAACTGGTTACTGTTGCTTTAATTAAATGTTATTAACTGCATATAGACTGCAGTTTCAGAGGGTTATGTCAAGACTAGAGACAGATCGTGGGAAGTCATATGATATAATATTTCAAGGGTCAAATCCTTTCTCAACGACATTTGGGCTGTGTGACTATAGGCAAGTCACTTAACCTTTCATTTCTTTTATTTTTCCCCTGGGGCAATGAGGGTTAAGTGACTTGCCCAGGGTCACACAGCTAGCAAGTGTCAAGTGTCTGAGGCCAGATTTGAACTCAGGTCCTCCTGAATACAAGGACAGGGCTTTATGTTTTATGCACTGTGTCACCTAGCTCCCCCCCACTTTTTTTTTTTTTTTTAAGAAACTCCAATGGCTCCCTATTACTTCCAGGGTCAAATAGAAAGTCCTTTGTTGGCTTTTAAAGTCCTTCATAACCATAATTCAGTTTTCTCCTACCTTTCTAAGCTTCTTATACCTTATTACTCTCCAGGTCCTCTGTAACCAGTAACAGTGGCCTCCTTGCTTTTTCTCACACAAAACATGCTATCTCTCCACTCTGTGAATTTTTACTGGCTTTCTCCAATACCTGGAATGCTTTCTCTTATTTCCAACTCCTAGACTCTCTGATTTTCATCAGGTCTTAGCTAAAATCTCACTTTCTCCATGAAGCCTTTCCCAATCTTCATTAATGTTAGTTCATTCCCTAAAATATTATCGACTATTTATCCTGCCCATACCTTATAGAGTGGCTTGCATGTTGTCTCCCCCATTAGAGTGAGCTCCTTGAGAGCAGGTACTATTCCCTATGTTAAGTACAGTACCTAGTGCATAGAAGGAGCCTAATAAATGCTTGTTGAGTAGATTTATATTGCTGCCCCAGACAACTCTCAGAAAAAGCTCAGGTTTTATCTGCATTTATAAAGAGAGTTCCTCATCAGAAGCTCAGTATTCTGATGAAAGCACAGATCTAGTAAAGAAAAAATGTATAATTCATAGAGAACCATAAATTGACTCTAAGAAGCCATCTTGGTATTTTATATCACATATTTGAGAATTCTTTTGTCATCACCAAGACAAAACTTCCTTTTATATGTTAATCATAAAGCAAAATAGCATTTAGTGCTTAAAATTTTTTTTTTATTTCACTTTACCCTTTCATTTTATATTTTTGCATTAGGTTTTTGAGGATTAGAACATCACATATTCCCTATCCACTGGTCAAGGGGGTTGCGGGGCTGGCAGAGACAGATTTTTCTTTTTCTACCACCATCACTTATAATTTTCCTTTATGGTTGAAACTATCCAAATTCATCATCTGATTTTGATCCTGATGGTTATTACCTACCAATCCCTAGATCATTCCCTTTCCTTTCTCTATACATTCACTGCTTGTCTCATTATTTTATCTATACTCCAACTCCTTCCCTTATACTAGTTGACTTCACCACACACACTGATGCTGCCTCATATTATCTAACTTCCCAATTAACCTATTTACTTCCTAAAACCTATTCTACTCCATCTCAACTATACCCAGAAATAATAATACTCTTGATGAATGAATGAATGAGGAAACATTTATCAAATACCTATGATGTACAGAGGGCTGTGCTAAACACTCGGGAAACAAATGAAAAAGTGGAAGCAGCCCCTGGTGTCAAGAACACTACATTCTAATGGCAGAGACTATATATCGACACACACACATATGTATGTATGTATGTATGTATGTATGTATGTATGTATGTATACGCATACATGTCTATAGATGTGCATATGCATATACATGCACATAGATATGCACACATACACATACACATAGGCATACATACACATGGATATATGGACATATATAGTTATATATGTATGTATTTATATGTATATATATGTATGTATACATACATACATAAACATACGTATATACATGTGTATGTATATGAGAGATTTCAGCTACAAGTCAGATGGAAAGTTACATGGTCCTTTGGGTGCAGGTGTTAATGTGTCTTCTTTAATGTTATTTTTATTGATAAAATGACATCTATTTCTGATGCAAATCTTGCTGCCACCCACAAATGTTTTACCTCCATGGACATGAATGATCAGTTCTGCTATAATGCTTATTTTGAAAATGCACATTTATTACAAGTCAATTGATATATTAGGGAACAGCTTGAGCATAACATGAATTTTGCATTTGAATATGTGTGGTTTCATCATCAAGTAAAGCTATATTACATTGACAAGCTATGCATCTGAGTGGTGATGTGTGGATGGGTTTGGGTAAGGAGGGGTGCCACCAGCATGGGATAGGGCCTGTGGGAAAAGATGATTGGCTAGAAACCTGCAAGATTGTTGTCTTCCTTGACCCAGGATGCAGTCGAAGTTCATCATTAGTAGCCTGGCCACTTGATAATGAATTATTTATTTGGCCTTCACAATTCAAGAAATAAAAAATAAAAAATGCAAAGTGAAGCTAACCCTATGGAGCTGATTTCTGTTTCTGTCATGTGAGTGGCTGAGTGGTAGAAAAGACAGCAAAGGATTAAAGAATCACAGTTTTTAGACTGTTTATAAACATTATTTTGGCTGTTGGTGCTCTAAATGTCAGAGCAGAGCTCATCTCCTGCTGCTGAGTGTGCTTAAAGATGCAAATCCTGGATCCAATGATTTTCCACACCTGATAACAATGACTAGCTAAGTTAAAAAAAAAATATGGCTTCTAGCTTGGCCCTCTTTTGGTTATAAATCTTCCATATGTACCTTGACTCTAGATACTTATGAAGAGAAGTAAGGAGGTTGGATGATGTTTATACCTTTCATATAGTACCTACCTTCCCTTGCAAATATTATGACGTAGAGGAGAATCAAGAGAATACTCAGGGTTTACTATGTGATACTCAAATTTAAAGTCCTCTCAGCATGAAATCACTGTGGTGGGGGAAGTGGGGAATGCTCCAAAGCAACTAGAACTAAGAAAGACTTTCCTGAACATGCTCCAAGATAGCAAGGATGCAGGAATGGCCTCTGTTACACTGGCTGAGTGGCCAACAAATGCACATGTGAGCAGAAGAAGTGAATTAAATTAGTCTTGGTATTCTTGCATTAAACCACACACCAGGTAAAGTTGCAATTAAAGGGAAAGGTAGCTCCCAGGTTCTTCTTGAAGAATCAGATAATGGAATTAGTTCAAAGAGAGAAGATCTGTGCTAAAGACAATGCAATTTTTAGTAGTAAGGGGTTTTATCAATACATTTGAAAGAGATAAGGGTACCTAACATTTTGACAAATCTCAGGGATATTTATTACCAAAACGGGGGCAACTGAGAAAGTATCATCGACTACTGGCCTAGATGTATGCTTACTTTCACATCTCTACACAATCTTTTTGAGATAATTTTAATATGCACCAAGGACATCTTTTATTAGTTTAATTTTGAGAAGAGAAAAGACAGGATGTTGCAAACAATACAACTATCTACAGTTGACCTCATCTTTTGTTAAATAATTGACTGACAAGAATAGAAAATGTAAGATCCCACTGTGCTTACTGTGTGCTGAATGCATAAAATATTTAGTTTAGTAAACTATCACTTTAATGATTTTCCTCTAACAAGATGTCTCCCATACACATGTCAAAATTATATAAGATCCCTTTGAAAGATGTAATTATAAAGATAACTATGTTCAGTACCTCTCTTATTATTAATTTCAAGTGAAGAATAAAACGGAGAGATGGATACTTGCCAAGAGCATTTGAACTTGTCATGAAGAATATGCAACACAGAGTTCAATGGACAAAAGATTTCCTAGAAATGGAGAGGTCTTCCAAATGCTCCATTTGTAGATGACATTATGCTGTTTTCATGAGGCTCTGGAATATTGAAAAGCCTATTAAATGAGATCTATAATCATTTAAAAGAATTTTGTCTAACCATCCACACACAGAGGAAAAAGCAAAACATGGATGAAAAACCTTTATTGTCTAGAATATGATGTGTAGTTGACTAGACAATGAAATGAGTGTAGAAAACAGGGAAAAGATGAACAGGTAGAGTTTCCTTTTGGAAGTTACTTTTACTTTGGAAGCACTTTTACTAACTCTGATATTCTCCCTAAAAAAAAGCCCTATCTTTAAAAACAAAAACAACAATATATTTTTTTTCAGTGACATAATATGTCTGAGAGTGACAGAGCACTACTGTTTCTGAAGAATAAAAGTTTTAGGTTACCAAAAGGGAAATAAAAAGGCACATATGGACACTGAAACATAATAATAAGAAAAAAGTTATGTAGAAAAAGTAGTATACTAAATGTGCTGAGACAGATACATGACCAATAAAGATCAGTTGGTCATTGAACAAGAGCAAGAAATGATTGATATACAGCTGACTTGTTTGATAATATGAAGAGTTTGATAAGAAGACTCCAAGTAAAGTAGGTCAACTTGCTGTGAAGAACTTATTGAGACAATTATCAAGGAAAATGAGGCATGGATGGCTTGCAATCTGTACTAGTGGAGGGAGTGTTCACATCATGGAAATCACAATCACATACTCAAATATCTCTACTTAACAGTAATAGAAGAAATATCCAAGAGGTCATTGCTTCCAGAATCTTGTAATAAAAATGAACTGTCTTTTATTCCATAGACAAAGTGTGAAACATTACAAAGGGCTTTGGCTTATTGGATGAGGAAGATTTCTCTTTTGCCCTCTTCATGATTGCTGCTATTTTTTATCAGTTATTTGTAAATCATATTCAACTCTTTGTGACCCAATTATGGGTTTTCTTGGCAGAGATACTGTAATGGTTTTCCATTTCCTTCTCCATCTCCTTTTACACATGAGGAAACTGAGACAAATAGGGTTAAACTCAGGGTCACACAACTAATAAATGTCTGAGGCCAGATTTGGACTCAGGAAGATGATAATAATACTGGAAAATGGAGGCATGCTGACTTTATATATATATATATATATATATATATATATATATATATATATATATATATATATATATATATATACACATATATATATATATATATACATATATATATATATATATATACACATACTGGTCAATTAAGTGAAGTACATGAACTGTGGGCAATATTAAAAATGTAGAGGAGGAAAAATTTGGAACTCAAAATCTTTTAAAAATGAATGTTGAGGGGCAGCTAGGTGGTGCAATGGATAGAGCACTGGCCCTGGATTCAGGAGGACCTGAGTTCAAATCTGGCCTCAGACACTTGACACTTACTAGCTGTGTGACCTTGGGCAAGTCACTTAACCCCAATTGCCTCACCAAAAAAAAAAAAAATGAATGTTGAGGGGGCAGCTAGGTGGTGCAGTGGATAAAGCACTGGCCCTGGATTCAGGAGGACCTGAATTCAAATCCAGCCTCAGACACTTAACACTTACTAGCTATGTGACCCTGGACAAGTCACTTAACCCCAAAATGCCTCACCAAAAAAAAATGAATGTTGAAAATTATCTTTACATGTAACTGGAAAAAATAAAATACTATTGTTTACAAAAATTAAAAAAGTCAGGTACATAAATTCTTTTACAACATTTTGAATGAATGATATTAGAAATTAGAAGTTACATAGAAACTGAATTTAACTAAATGTTTGTAAGTTTGGTAAAAAAAAAATATTCTCATTATTCACTTCTCTATTGATTTTGACAATGGATTTAGATTACATTTATACATTTTGGAATAGTTTTTAAATATCCAGAGTGTATAAATATCAAGAGTGTATAACAATTGTTTGTGAAATACATTTTAAAATAGTATTTTATTTTTACCAATTACATGTAAAGATAGTTTTTAATATTCATTTTTGTAAGAGTTCCAAATTTTTCTCCCTCCCTTCCATTCCCCTTCCCCAAGACATCAAACAATCTTATATAGGTTATACAGTACAATCATATTAAACATATTTCAACACTAATGTTGTAAAAAAAAGAATCAGAACAAAAGTTGAAACCACAAGAAGGAAGAAACAAATAACAAAAAAAGTGAAAATAGGTTTGATTAGTACCTTTTAAAATCCTTTTCTGTCCCAAACCCATGATCAATGATTTTGATCTTGATGAGTGGTTATTCCCCATACAAGGTACTCAGCAGAGTATTACCTACAATATTGAATGCTACTGAAACCATATTAAAATGTAATTGGGAAATATTTAACAAAATAAATAAAATATAATAGAACAAAGATAATATTATTTTGTTATTTTCTAAGTCAATATGCAGCCCACTGGGTTCCTTGTGGACTGTTTAGTTAGCCTGTTTCTATATTGTTAACACCAATGTCCTTTATGAACAAACACAGAAATAATTTTCGATTTTCTGTTCCAGACCAAGATATCTCATTGTTGTCTTGGATTATTCTTCTTGTTATATCATGGTATAATGCCTCTTTTCCCCTTTTCCTTTGCCTTTTATATCTTCCTGTCCATTATTAGATCATTCCTTTTAACCTTTCATCTCCCTTCTTTTATTTAACCAGTTCTAATATGAATATAGTCTTGTTTTTTTGCTTTTTGTTTTGTTTTGATAGCAAATAAACTCAGTATTACATTGCAAATATGGCTTCCTCTAGGAGCCAGAAACAAAGGTAGAAGAAAGGAAATGATGACTAGATTATCTGCCAAACAACTTATTCCTTGGATATGGAACATATGCCCAACAATATTATAGATACCATGGGGGATACAAAAGAAATAAAGTCTTGGTTGATTTTTACTCAGCATACACTAATTTCCTTGAAGATATTGAGGCATATAATTCTGTATTCACTATACCATACTCACATGACCGTAAAGTATTGAAGTGTCATCAAGTGTCATGACTTTCGGGAATTCAAGGCTCTCTCCACACATTGGTGAGAGGGCAGTGTAGGCCTCTAGTGAATTCAGAGAACACCCAAGGACAACAGAAATGAAACAGGTTATAACTCTGGAGACAGGAAAAGATTGGTTGCTAATGTGAAAGTCTTTCCAGATACAACTCTGTATGTAGTCTAATCAGAAACTTGTTAGATTAAAGGTTAAAATCAATACCCAGTTAGCTCAAAAGATAAAGATAAAAGGCATGACAACCGTGGACAACAGTGGCTGAGAGTGCAAACCTTTTTCCAAAAAAAAAAAATGATAGAGGAGATAGATGGATTATCACAAGTTATCTTACTTCACAATTCAGGAAAAAAAATGGATATACTATGTGTGCTAATAGCTTGTTATGGGACCCAAATAAGGCAGTTCAAATTAAATGCATTTTTATATGAACTTGGGAGAAAGACATAAGACGGAGGGACCTGCTAACATTTCTATGGCTATTTGCTCATGCCATCATTGCTTCAGTATCCAGTATATCATGTGAGGAAATGGAATTGGCATTTAAAAAGAAGATATAGGAGCAAGAAACTGGACCTAGGCAAACACCTAAGAAGAAACCTGTTCTGGAAGCAATATAATTATAAACATATTTTTAATTGTCATCTTTATCCTGCTTAATCATTTAAAAAACATTTCATAGGGATTTCCATCAATTAAGGAATGGCTGAACAAGTTTTGGTATATGAATGTAATGGAATACTATTGTGCTGTAAGAAATGAAAAATCTGGAAAGACTTAAGTGGACAGATGCTGAGTGAAGTGAGCAGAACCAGGAGAACATTGTACACAGTAACAGCAACATTGTGTGATGATCACCTGTGATAGACTTAGCTCTTCTCAGCAATGAAATGATCCAAGACAATTATAAAGGACCCAATGGAAAATGAAGATCAAAGCATATTATTTCCCTTTTTTGTTTGTTTTTGTGACTTTCCCCTTTAGTTCTATTTCTTCTTTCTCAACATGATTAATGTGGAAATATGTTTAACATGTAACATGATTGCACATGTATAAACTATATCAGATTGCTTACCATCTTGGGTAGGGAGGATGGGAGGAAGATTGGGAGGAAAATTTGGAACTTAAAATCTTTTTTTACATAATAAACATTTTAACTTATAGTTTTGAGTCCCAATTTTTATCCTTCCTTCCCCCCTCCCCTCCCTCCTTCCTGAGGTGGTAAGCAATCAGATATGGGTCTGATTATGTAAAACATTACCATATTAGTCATTTTGTACAAGAAACCTTGAATAAAAGAAAAAAATGAAAGTGAAAATAGCATGCTTCAGTCTGTGTTCCATCAATATCAGTTCTTTCTTTGGAGGTGAATAGTATGTTTCATTAATAGTCCTTTGGGATTGTCTTGGATCATTGTATTGTTGAGACCAGTTGTCATTCACAGTTTTTCATTAAACAATATTGCTGTCTCTATGCAAAATATCTTCTTGGTTCTGCTCACTTCACTATACATCAGTTCATAGGAGTCTTTCTGGGCCTTTCTGAAATCATCCTGATTGTCATTTCTTACAGTACAACAATATTCTATCATCATCATATACCACAGCTTGTTTAGCCATTCCTCAATTGGTAGGCATTCCTTTTATTGGAACTTAAAATCTTATAAAAATGAATATTGAAAACTATCTTTACATGTAATTGTGAAAAATAAAATACTATTAAGTGAAAGAAAAATGGAATAAAGAATATCCTGTTGTGGACCAGAAAAAAAAAAAGTGTTTCGTGTGCATTATCTTATTTGATCCATAAGAATGTGAGCTCCTTGAAGGAAATGGCTGTATTTTTGCTTTTTCTCTGTTTCTTAACAAGGTGCTGGGATATCATGTGTTAAAATAAATACCTTTTGACTGACTGATCCTCATAAGAGCCATGTGAGTTAAATGTTACAAATATCATTCTCATCCCTTTACTCATGAGGAAACTGAGGGAAGCTGATGACTTGTTTGGTTCATAGTGTCTGAGGAAGGATACAAACTCAGGTCTTCCTGGGTTGGCTTCAATTCCAACGTTATATGCATTATAGACTGTTGCTCTGAAGGTACCCAGGGGTCAATATTCAAGCTATCTTTATTTTTAATGTTATTTATATTTATACAAATTTATAATATGTCCTTCCAGCCACCCAAAATTGAACAACAAAAATCTGAAAAATAAACCCCTCATGATAAACATATCTAATTGAAGAAATATCCTTTATTTTCAATGCCCAAAATGTATTTATCTTTCTGCACTTTTAATTTTTTTTCTCTTGTTTTTGTTTTTTGTTTTTTGGCCAGGCAATGAGGGTTAAGTGACTTGCCCAGGGTCACACAGCTAGTAAGTGTCAAGTGTCCAAGGCCAGGTTTGAACTCAGGTCCTCCTGAATCCAGAGCCTATCTACTATCTACTGCAACACCTAGCTGCCCCCATTTCTGCACTTTTTAAACTCCATCACCTCTCTAGAAGGAGGTAAGTGGTAAGTTTCATCTTATGGCCTCATGGCTTATTATTGTATTAATTAGAATTCTAAAGTCTTTCAAAGTTGTTTTTCTCTACAATGTAGTTGTGATATTATAATTTGTTCTTCTACATCTGCTCAATTTGTTATGTATTTGTTAACAAAGTTCATCTGAGTTTCCTCCCAAACTGTCTTTTGTCATTGTGAAACTATAATATACCATTCCTTTCATATACCATAATTTATTTAGCCATTCCCCAATAGGAAGATTGCCTGTAGCTTCAAATTCTGACTGCTGCAGGAGCAAAAATATTTTGTACATGGGGGTCCTTTTATCCTCTATTTGATGGCTTTGGAAGATATGCCTTTTAGTGATACACCAGTGTCAAAGGTATGCACAATTTATTAACTTCTTTGGGCATAGTTCCAAATTACTTTCCAGAATGGATAGATAAGTTGGATCAATTCGTTCTGTTTTTCTATATTCCTTCAATATTTGTCATTTTCTTTCTTTCCTTCTTTCCTTCCTTCTTTCTTTCTTTCCTTCTTTCTTTCTTTCTTTCTTTCTTTCTTTCTTTCTTTCTTTCTTTCTTTCTTTCTTTCTTTCTTTCTTTCTTTCTTTCTTTCTTTCTTTCTTTCTTTCTGACGTTTTTGTCAAGCTAATTGTTGTGAGGTGGAATCTCTAGGTTGCTTTAATTTGGATTTTTCTATTATTCACTTAGAGCATTTAATATGGTTGTTGATAGTTTTTATTTCTTCATTTGAAAATTGACTATTCTTTTAACCATTTATCTATTAAAGTATGGCCCTTAGTTTATAACTTTGATTCAATTTCTTATGACTTGTACATGAGACTTTTATCAAAGAAACTTGCTTTTTCCCAGTTACCTATTTCCCTTCTAATTCTATTATATTACATTTATGTCTATAAATCTTTATACAAATTTTAAACAATCAAAAGTTGCTCTTTTCATGCTTTGTCAGCCTCATTTTAACTTGATTAGTAATGGACTCTTTCCCTACTCATTGATCTGAAAATAATTTCTTTCTTGGCCTTCCAATTTGTATGTTATTTAAAATTTTTATTACTTACTTATTTTTAACATTTTTTTCTTTTTAAATTTTGAGTTCCAAATTCTCTCTCTTCATCTCCCTCCCTCCCCACCTACTGAAAAGGCAAGAAAAATGATATCATGCAAAGTTAAATCATGCAAAACATTTTTCCATATTATCCATATTGCAAGAATAAGCAAAAAAGTGAGAAAATTATACTTCTATTTGCACTCAGATTTCATCAGTTCTCTCTCTGCAGATGGATAGCATTTTTTCATCATGAGACATTTTGGGATTGTCCTGGATTATTGTACTGAATAGAGTAGCCAAGTCTTTCACAGTTGGTCATCATTACATTTCTGTTACTGAGCACAATGATTTCCTGTTTATTCTCATTTAACTTTGCTTCAGTTTGCAAAGGGTTTTGCCATAGTTTTATTCTGGTTATTTTTATAGCCCTTTGGGCATTGTTCTAAGCTGATCTCCAAACTGTTCAGACAAGTTCTTTACTCCACCGACAGTTCATTAGCATACCTATTTCCCCCCTCAAAATTTATCATTTTCCTTTTCTGTCATATTAGCAAATCTGATAGGTGTGAGGTGATACCTCAGAGTTGTACAAATTTGCATTTCTCTAATCAATTTAGGTTTAATACACTTTTTCATGTAACTATAAAAATAGGGAAAATTATTAAATTTGTCTGTAGGAACAAAAGTTTAAGAATCTCAGGGGGAAAAGGGAGTATGGGGGGACATAGTAACAGCATCTCAAAGTATACTACAAACAATGTTGTTCTGGCAAATGTTTGATGACTGGCTCCTCAAAATTAAAAGCATTGAGGACACATTTTGAATTTTAATCTTCACTATAACATTTTCTGTATCTCTTTCTTAAGGATAGACAAACAGCAAAAAATAAATAAAATAAAAAATAAATCAAGCCCTGATTTGTAGTGTTTGCAGATCTCTGAGTTGTGAATGTATATAAAGAAAATTTGAAGCTCAGCTCTCCAGAGCCATTTCAAATTGATTCTATCGAAGAAGAAGAAGAAGAAGAAGAAGAAGAAGAAGAAGAAGAAGAAGAAGAAGAAGAAGAAGAAGAAGAAGAAGAAGAAGAAGAAGAAGAAGAAGAAGAAGAAGAAGAAGAAGAAGAAGAAGAAGAAGAAGACTGGACATTTTCTCTATCTTCCATTAACTATTAAAAAAGGAGGAAGAAATGTGATTGGCATATGAAAGGAAAGTTAAAGTTGTAACCAATAGTTCACATTAATATAACATATTGTCATTTGAAATGTTATTTACAAAATTTTTTAATTTAAGAAAATTTAGAACCAAAAAAGAAAGGAATCGAGGGTTTCTAGTTGGTGCAGTGGATAAAGCACTGGCCCTGGATTCAGGAGGACTTGAATTCAAATCTGGCCTCAGACACTTGACACTTACCAGCTGTGTGACCCTGGGCAAGCCACTTAACCCTCATTGCCACACAAAAAGACTATTATTTTCTTAAAACAACCTTGGGTGGTAGGTAATACAAGTATTAACCTCATTTAACAGATGAGGAAATGAAAATCAAGGGGATAAAGTGATCTGTCCTCAGTTATTAAGTATAAGAAACTATTCATTCTGAGGTTGCTTGACTCCATGACCTGAGCTCTTTTCACTAAAGCACACTGCCTTTCAATCAATCATATTTTATAGACAAGATTCTAAATCTGCAGATAACAGTTGACTGACTTGAATCTATTAGCATTATTCATATACTTTTAGGGAAACTGCTTTAGTCAGAACGAACTGTTGGTCCTGCCCTCTTACTCAGGCAAAATCAGGTTGTATAAATGATTTTTTATCAGATATTTGGATTCTGCATTTTGGAAAAAATTCTACTAATTATTATTTGTAATCCAAATTAATGGGGAGTTGATTAACTATATGTAGAGAGAGAAACATTTCCAAGGAATAGAATGGTGATGCACAACAGAAGCAGACACCAAGAAGCTTAGAGCAGATTAGTGTTTGGAAAGTTAGCCTGAGAGAAAGAATTCTACTTTTTTTTTTTCATCAAAGAGTTCAAGACTATAGCATATAATTAATTATTTTTGTATGCAGGATGAGAGCATCATGCCTGATATATTTTTAGACTCTAATATTTACTTTCATACTGGCTAGCTTTGGTAACTCACTGAACCTCAGTTTCTTCATTTGTAAATTGTTAATATTTAAACAGAACACTGTGCTTCTCAATATCAATAGATAAAAGCCTTTTGTAATGGTCAAAACAGCATATGAATAAAAGCTTATAACAAAACAGGACCTTCTAAATGTGGACTCAAAGTACCATATTTAAACAAAAAAAAATCTTGTTAAGTTGTAACATTAGGGGAGAAAATACAAAGACAAAAGACTATATTGTGAGAATTAACATTCTTTTATCATTCTTTTATTATCTTTATTTTTTAAATTTGTAAAGTTGTTGATTGTGGCAACTGGCAAGAATCCTTGCCATGTAACCTTAAAAGTTTATCTTAGGCATATGCTACCTTCCACAATAAAAGGAAGGACATCATAAGTCCAAAGAAATCATCTCTTAAACATAAGTTCAGCAATTAATCAATTGTATTTAGTGTTGCTCATTTGATCACTCAAAAATCTTTATTAGGTTACTATGTATGTGAGAAGCATTGTGCTAAGTTTGGGAATATAAAGAATAATGAAAAACAGACCCTTCCACCAAAGAACTCACCTTCTAATGGGGGAGACATGATATTGTAAGGAATTGCTTCATCATGGTCAGACTGAAAAGATGTAACCTTGAAAAAGCCCCACCTAGGAGTTACCCCACAACCACATGTGCCTGGCCAAATTATAATGGGGACAGCCCAGGTGGTATGTTGAACCAATTGGAGACTCAGCATGGCTAAGAACCTCCCTTACAGTGGGGGAGGCAGGAAGGAAGGGGGAGAGAGGAGGAGAGAGAGAGAAGCAGGTGTGTGGTTGAACTTCAGACTGAACCAGGAGACATTGCACAGCTGATTCTCCTTAGAACTACAGATTCCAGGTGGTGGTGAGTTTGTGTTGTTGAAGCAAGGCTAGTTCTTTAGGCTAGCTGAGCTAGAGGCAAGTTTAGGGCTTGAGTTGGTTTTTGTTTGAGTCAGAGGAAGCAGAGCTTGTTTGAGGTACCTGGGGCCTGTTTACCCTAGAGATTTAGATCCTAATCATCTGGGAAATGGGTCATATCTTTCCCTTTCTCTATCCCCTTTATCATTGTCCCTAGCTCTATTAACTTCACCTGTGTTGTAGATTTGTTCCCATTAATAAAACCTGATTTGTTCATGGAAAAGCAGCTGTTAATTTCCTTTCTTATAAGTCTTAGTGAAATAACTAAAAAAAGGCAGTTTGGAAGGGAGGAAACTCTCGACCTGGAGGTCTCTCATTATTTTCTGAATTCTAGTATTAAAGGGAGCCACCCAATTAACTCTCCCCATACTAAATTTGGCTCAAACAATATTCTGTTTGATTACTTACATTTTTATAATTATACTTTGGACTTGCCATTGGTATCATAAGTATAATTTGCATATCACTTGATAGTAATACTCGTGGCATTTATATTCCTATCTGGAGGCAAATCCTAACAGAAGGATGATAATTTTAAACAGTAGGATTGGCTATCTGGTGAGTGTGTTTACAATGGGAAGACAGCTATGCCTTTGACATTCTTGTACATGATTTTATCTGGATAAGAGCTAAATAGTGGAGACCAGTGGAGACCTGGATGATTTAACTAGCTGTACAAATGAGGACACACAAGGCCCAAATATTAAGGATCTGGGATAAATGGTTTATCCTAAATGAAAACTGAGAAACAAATTAAATTAATTTATCATTAAGAAACATAAAATCTGTTACATTGGTACTATCCTGCTTCAGGTGAATCATAGGCTCCAAATGGTCATCAAAGGAGAAGATTTTGTGTTGAAATTTTAAGTGATTTAACTATAGCTGCACTTACACTATGTCAAAACATCTGGATAGCTTTTATTTTGTAGTAAAAGAACATATCAAAATGGCAGAGTATTTTTTAAATTTTGTATTCGTATTATTTGGCACAATTATATATGATCTTTTATCTTGGATCACAGATTTAAAATCTGGAAAGGACCATATGTTGAATCTAATGCTTTAATTTACGTGAAGAAGCTTAGGCCTAGAGATATTTAATGACTTATTCAAGAATCACATAGGTAATAAATGGAAGATCTATTACTGGAACCCTGAGCTCGTGTGTCTAAACTTTGTCCTCTTTCCATGACATCACACAACCTACTTTAGTTGGTAAGTTGAATGAATTATTTTGGATCTTTCTCCAGAGAATTACAAAGCTTTCCCCTTGAATTATAACACCTTTTTGCAACAGCACATAGGGAACTGACTTTGAGCTCTTAGGTAGAATTTACTCAAAATTCTTTGTGATTTTTGACTAGTTTAATAGTTGACTAGACTAGTCAACAGGTCCAAATATGCATCATCAGCAAACACTTGTAAGCAATGAGTATAGATTCTGCATTATATAATATTATGGGAAACATAGAAGAGCAGAAAGCAGAATGTCTGCCCTCCAAGAAATTAACATTCAGTTATTTAAGAAATATGTATTAAAAGCAAATTTAAAAAGTACATCAAGGCAAGAAATTAGCCTGTAATGACTCATATGGTACAGACTGAACTAAGGACATTTATGAGTATGGAAAAGACCATGTTGAAATGGGCTGTATTTGAGAATTCTTAGAAATTAGTCAACTCTAACAAAACAAGGAAGTTATGTATGAGCCTGATTTTAAAAGTGGAATCAGCCTTTATACCTTATTCTGATCTAAAGACATTCCTTCTCTTCCTGTAAGTGCCATGTTAAAGGTTTGAGTAGAACCAATTGCTCCCTGTACTTTCTCTGCTAAAATGATTATAGAATGTTAAAGACCTTGAAAAGCAAAGGGACTGGAGTTACTTCTGTATAGAAAGAAAATATTTTGCCTCAATAAATCTTCAGCTTTTTCCCCCTAAAGGATCTTAGGGCCTTTTAAAATGAATTATAGATAGATATAACTGTAATGTAATTGTACTTATTTAAATTTAATAATTTCACACACATATATGTATACGTATATGTATGTGTGTACATATATATATATACACATATATACATACGTAATCTCACAAGGAATGAAGGATTTATTATTTCCATTTTATAAAAGGGGACACTGAGGTTAAATGAATTTACTGAGGTCCCACAATAAGTGGTAAAACTGGATAAGAAAAAGAGTCTTAGGTCTGGTCTCTTCTGTTTTTACTATATTATGCTGCCTATCAACTTTGTAAGTGAATTTTAGGTACTCTGAATAAATTGCCCAGTAAAAATAACATATCTCAAAACAAATCCACGTGTGTACACACATAGATAGACAAATACAAATGTCTTTTCCATTATAAATTTACCTGACATTATTTTTGGTGGAATTGAAAAAGTATATTGCAATTTTCATTACAAATGAAACAATAAGACATAAGGAAGCTATAGTTAGGTGGAATGATGGTTCTTAAAATTTTCATGTGTTGAGTTCCAATTTAGTGTCAAAAGTTTTTCACACCCATTATATGGACTTTTTTGTCATTCAACATACTCTAGAGAGATAATAGATGATTTTTTTTACATAAATGGGAGCTACAAATTCAATCAATTTCTCAATAGATTATATGGTCAAAGGTATGAAATGGGCCCCAAGTGCCTTATGGAAATTATATTGTAATCCTCCAAGCTATTCATATTTAAATATACATTTTAAAGTGATTATTTATTTCACTGTTACATGTCCTCCCCTTATGTCACTTTAGAAGTGTGTATATAGTTAATCATTCCAAGACTATAGGGTATGATATAGATAAGTTTTTTTTTAATGAAGTAGGAATATTTACCTCACATCCTATCTGTGCTGTCATTTTATTTTATTATAAAATTTATTATTAATTTATAATTTTATTTTAAATAAATTTTAAATCCCAAATTATCTTTCTCCTACTAGCCTCTCCACCACCCATTGAAATGGCAACCAATATGATATCAATTATACATGTAAATGGGGCAGCTAGGTGGCACAGTGGATAAAGCACTGGCCTTGGATTCAGGAGGAACTGAGGTCAAATCCGGCCTCAGACACTTGACACTTACTAGCTGTGTGACCCTGGGCAAGTCACTTAACCCTAATTGCCCCACAAACAAATTATATATATATATATATATATATATATATATATATATATATATATATATACATATATATATATATGTAAATAATAAAAAACATTTCTATATTAACCATATCACAAAAGAGAAATTTTTAAAAAATAAAGATAGAAAATTATAGTTTAATTTTCACTTTGAGTTCACCAGTTATCTTTCTGGAATCAGCATTTTTCATCAAGAGATTTTCAGTATTATTTTGGATTATTGTATTGATCTGAGTAGCTAAGTCTTTCCCAGTTGATCATTTTTGTATTGCTATTACTGTGTACAGTGATCTCCTGGTTCTGCCCATGTCACATTGCATCAATTCATATAGGTCTTCGCAGGTTGTTTTTGTTGTTGTTGTTTTCTGAAACCATGCACCTTGTTATTTCTCATATCATAATAGTATTCCATTGCAATCATATACCACAACTTGTTCAACCATTCCTGAATTAATGGGCATGTCTTAAATTTCTAATTCTTTGCCACCACAAATATGTGTGTATACATATATATGTGCACATATGTCCTTTTTCTTTTTCATTGATCACTTTTAGATACAGATGTAGTAGTGATATTGCTGAGTCAAAGGGTATACAGAGTTTTATGGCTCTTTGGGCATAGTTCTAAGTTCTTCTCCAGAATGGTCAGGCCCATTCATAACTTCACCAACAGTGCATTCAGGTCCCTATTTTTCCACA